>NW_021319309.1:3373-4823 GCF_001605985.2 Dendrobium catenatum | reverse complement strand
CAGGGAGTTGACTCAAATTTCCTACGCCGAATATTCCGGCGGTCCATTTCCCACCGGTAAAGGTAAAAACCGCCGGTAAATATGCGTAAACTGCGGTAAAAATCGCCGATTTTGGGTCATTTTCCTGTAGTGTATATGATTACTGGATCTAGAGGATAAAATGAAGGGTCTGTGAGGAGTTTATTAAAGGTCAACGAGAACCTACTCAATCTGTTATGTCATCACTAATAATAGTATGACCAAGAGTTTATAGTTTGATTAAGTAAAGTGATAAAGCTACACCTACATGATCCACTAATAAAATATTTGATCATATGTACTAAATTTTAAGTGATTAAATTTACATTGCATGTTAAATAATATATGATTGGATTAACATGCATAAGTGTGTGATTTAACTTATGATTGATTGAATACTATGAATGATAAGTCAATGATTAATGTTATTTTAGGTTTTAGTGAATTAATTTAAATTAATTTTATTTATTTTGAATCATGTTTCTTTGTTTTGAAATGACTAGATTATTTTGGCAAATTTATGAATCGAGTTTATTTTCGTCGATTTGTTTTATTTGTTTTTATTCTGAAACTTTTTATGGAGAAATTTTTTCCAAGGTGGGTAGATTATAATAATGTGATAATTATGAAATGTTTTTTTAAAATGAAAATTTTGAAAATTCTAAAATTTTTTAAATGGAAGTATGACCAAGAGTTTATAGTTTGATTAAGTAAAGTGATAAAGCAACACCTACATTATCCACTAATAAAACATTTGATCATATGTACTAAATTTTAAGTGATTAAACTTACATTGCATGTTAAATAATATATTATTGGATTAACATGTATAATTGTGTGATTTAACTTATGATTGATTGAATACTATGAATGATAAGTCAATGATTAATGTTATTTTAAGTTTTAGCGAATTAATTTAAATTAATTTTATTTATTTTGAATCATGTTGCTTTGTTTTGAAATGGCTAGATTATTTTGGCAAATTTATGAATCAAGTTTATTTTTGTGAATTTGTTTTTATTATGAAAATTTTTGTTGAGAATTGTTTTTCCAAGGTGGGTAGAATATAATAATGTGAAAATTATGAAAATTATTTTTGAAATGAAAATTTCAAAAATTCTAAAATTTTTTAAATGGAGCATTACAACATTGAGTATTTTTACGCATTGACACCCTAATCTAGGGATGAAAATAATTCAGTGCGGCATCACCAATATTCAAAAGTGGCAACGCCATGAACCACCATGCAGCGTTGCTGCACTATAATGTTTGAGCACCATGGTACATGTCCATATATATATATATATAATCCTAAACCTAACACACGAAGCCATTCCACCCCCTCTTATTCAAGTTGTTTGTCATGGAAGAAGAGAGGTAAGGGAGAGGAAGAGGAGACATGAATGAGAGAAAAAACTAATTTTGGTTTATA
>NW_021319309.1:0-3273 GCF_001605985.2 Dendrobium catenatum | reverse complement strand
CTCGATTTCTGTTGAAAAAATTTTCTCCGAAAATTAGCAAAAAAATTTGAAATTTACCTGAAATTTAACAATTTTTCGTCAAAAAATATGCGATAATACGTGATTTTTCTATAGTGATTTAATATCCCCGAATAGAATAAAAGTATATTTTCTCCTCATTTAGTGTACTTTTATTATGTAACTTTTAATATATGATAGATATGAATAATATATACATTTTGATTATAATATTATTAAATTTTATTAAGTAAAATTAAAGTTTTGATTTTCTAAGGCTATAGGCTAATATATAACGTTTTCTATATTTTTTATAATTTATGCATTTCATGTTGCATGTCATACATTAAAGAATGACTATTACCATTGATTCAAGATAAAGGTGGTCTCCATATATAAGAAATGTAGGCTCGTTGTTAGCACTATAATTAACACGGGATGGCTCTTAACACATAATACTCCATGCAACAGGGAAGGCCAATGAGATTTCCTTAAAACAACTATAATTGATGACTGATTTATATTGAGAGGTAAAGAGTGACAACTCTTTATAGATTATTGAAATCCACATATAATGATAATAAATTTATTGGAAAAAATGATATGTGATGGATATGATTGTTGATCAATTGGGAAACAGTTGGGATAATGATGTTTAATTTAAAATATAACATTAAAGCTGGATGACTTGCCTTTTTGATTTATATGAAATTTGTAGTATATAACTGATTCATATATTTTATATTCATGTTCATGCCTATATAATTTCATAGTTTTATTGATTATAATTGGCTAAACCAAGCGAATGTTAAAATTACTGATATATAACATATCGATATAACTCATGCATGTTTATGATTCACCTCATTGATAGACTAATAATATTAAATGATTATAATACTGACGTGTTATTCTCTACAATACTGATTTACGTTCTCATACTATTTTTGATTTATGAATTTCAATGTAATGATTGTTGCTTTTCATTACTGGTCATTTTGATTTGTACTAATTAATTATATTAAAAGTTATTAATTTTAAAGATTGAGTTGAGCAAGCATATCGATTCTTGAATCTTGCATTGAAAGTGTTGGTGAGTTTTGAATTTTTGATGGGCTTCATAAGCTTATTATGTAATTTTATTGATTTGAAGTCAGGAAAAGGGTTAGGACTTTTTGGAGAAAGATTGATTGAGATCTTTAAGTTTCTCCTTTTGTTAGCTTTGTTTTTTTGTAGGTAAAAGCTTTAGATAGATTATTAATTTATTAATTGTAATTATCTCTTGACTATTGCAAATATGATTGATTTTTTAGGAATGAATATAAATTTATATTTTTTGAATGTATATGATATATATTATATATATATATATATATATATATAATTATATATATATATATATATATATATATATTATATATTATATATAATATATATATATATATATTATATAATATATATATATTTGTTGGATATAATTGATATAATATATTATGATTCATAGAATGCTCTAGTTGATAGATTAAAAGATAATTTAAATAATAATTTCTAATAGAGATCATTGGGCGTGACTTAAAAATCTAAAATCCATTAAAGTAGATTATATTTGTAATAATTCTTACAAACAGCGTTTTGTATGGTTGATTCATGGTATGCGGTTGTTTGTGGCTCTTATTATAAACATACAGGGAAAAATGATTGTTTACTTTGGCATTTCCATATTGTTTACTTGTGGCATTTTCCAAGCCTGTTAACACAAATCACTTTTCAAACCTTCCGGTGCGGTAGGTAGCCGGGTATCTTTGAACACCAAAAGAGATCTTTCTTCTCTTCGCCAAACTTCCCTCAAGACGACCCTTGAATCCGTCCGATGGTACCTTGAAAGTGCAAGTTTTCCAGGAGCAACCGTGTGATATCCCCACAACATCCTTGAAATCCCTACAAGGATCTTTCTCTCTAAAACTCCACTTTTTTTTCTCTCCCTTTCAAGTTCTCTTTCTTCAAATTTTCTCCAAAAGAACGAAGACACAATGACTGTCAAAGATACACTTATAAACTCCACCCTTTTTACACTCTCCCCAAGTGTCGGCAGAGAACGACGGAACCGATGTTGTTGAAACTTCACTAAGAGCCTTTTTTAAGAGCCTTCAAAGGAGATGGGGCAGAAACAAAGAGATCTTCTTCTTCAAGTAACCTTGTGAATCCGTCACAAACCTCAACTTGATCTCTAACTCTTTCCACTCTTACAATCTCCCCAAACTCTCAACTCTCAATGATCCCTCTCAAGAGAAAACACTCCAAGGTTACTGTGTATAGTTCTAGGACTCCTTATAAAGAAAGACATGAAAACCGTCTAAAAATGGAGATTTCAAGTTTATCATGTACAAGATCGTTCCGTATAATTGAAAATCGTTCCGGAGCGATTTTACTTAAAAGCCTTGGAAACGAACCTGTTTGTATATGTGTAAGAAATGATTTGTACAGCTGATCGGCCCGTACGAACGCAAGTTCGTCGGTACGAATGGTTATAACAAGGTGGTTTCAACTGCATAACGAAATATAGAAAGCTGTCTAAGTCGGTTATATCGTCTGGACGAAAATAGGTTCGTCTGGACGAATTTTATAGAGAGCAAATCGTCCCTGTACGATAATTAATTTCGTCTGGACGAAATTTTTAGCAGAGAACAATCGTCCCAGGACGTATTTAATTTCGTCCGGACGAATAGACTTAAAAATTTTTTCTATCCAGTTCCTCTTTCGTTCCATGTGATCTTAATAGGAGATAACTGTCCTGATCTCCCGTACGACAGATATTTCGCAGTACGATCAGTAATAAAATTTAATATGATCTCCTTATTTATGTGTGTATGTTTGTAATTCACTCAATTACAATCAACCTCCATCCTCAATTAAAATGACATTTTTAAATTCAAAATTCAAAAAAATTTTCTTGCTGAATTTGTTTGAAGTCTTCATGTTTGGAGTTTGATTCAGCCTGAAATGTTAGTACAGACAAGAGCAATACAAATCTTCTAAAAATTGTTAAGGAGATAACACACATAAAATAATAATATTAGAAAATCATCAAACTATACAGTTGGCAAGAATGTAAAACATGCAATAGCACTTCCCTAACAATCTCCCTGTTTTTTTTATGATGGTAAAATAATTATTGTTTGTATAATTTTCAAATCTAAAAGAAATCTCCTAAACTTTCCCTGAATTATGAACATATAAATAAGGAGACATTAAAAAATTATATTTTTGGTTTCAAAT
>NW_021319308.1:7837-10839 GCF_001605985.2 Dendrobium catenatum | reverse complement strand
CGGGTCTAGAAGCATCCTTTCGTAATGGCTTTTTGACCAGATGATCATGCAGACAAACAGGTGTTCATCCTGGACGATCAGTTATTTAAGATCATTTTAAAGACGGTTAGGTTCATCCCCCACACCAAATGACACGTGGTTCGTATGCATGAACTACAAGTTCATATGTATGATCGATTATGAGAATTGATTCTACCAGTATAACTGTCTATATATTTACAAATGAAGAAATACAAATTGTCTGGGATGATATAAATATCGTACATTACAATATGTATTAGAAAATTTAAAACTTTACGCAATCAGTTCAAAATAATGATTGGCATGCTATAGAATTCATACAGGAAGAAAATAATTTCGTATAGTATGAATAAAATACTTAGAAAATAATCATGATCGTTCAGAAATAGGAATTTCAATGGGGGAAAATATGTCCAAAATATACAAAAAAGCATAAAATCAAAATAATTAAATCTAAAAAACAAAAACATACACAAAAAAATAAAACTCAAACAATCAAAAAACATAAAAGACACACAAAAAACATATCAAGTTTGTAGAGGATTTTATTTAAGCATTAAGATCAATTACACATAATATTGTTCTTAATGTGCTAAAGGTATTAAAAGCTAGTGGTTTTGTAAAAATGTTTGTAAGTTGATTTTCAGTTGAAACATGGTTCAATTCAATTTCCCCATTGGATATATGATCCCTAATGAAATGATGTTTTATGTCTATATATTTGGTTCTTGAATGTTGAATAGGATTTTTGAAATGAAAATGGCATTATTGTTATCACAATAAATTGGAATTGTGCCTATTGAAAACCCTAAATCAATTAATTATTATTTCAATCAAAGAACTTGTGCCATACAACGTTCTAAGGCAATGTATTCAGCTTCAGCAGTAGATAGTGCTACAAAATTCTATTTTCTACTTGACCAAGAAACTAAAGAATTTCCTATAAATTGACAAGTTTTAGATGTACTCTTTCTATTAACCCTACAACCTGCAAAGTTCAAATCTGAATATCCAATTATTTCAAATAAAGAGCTAAACTTAGGATACCAAATTCCTAAGTTACGAGTTCCCAAGAGATATCTCGAAATTCTTTTTACTACTAACAAAAATGATTCATTTGAATCTGATTAAAATTTAGCACACAAATAAAAAATGAACATAATATCGGGTCTGCTAGTAGTCAAGTAAAGTAAAGATCCAATTATTCCCCTAAATTTCTTTTGATCAACAGATTATCCCTTTGGGTCTTTATTCAACTGAACTGAGGAACTCATAGGTGTACTAACATGTTTAGCATTTATCCATTTCAAACTTCTTGAGGATATCCTTAACATACTTCAACTGACTAAAAAATATTCCCTCCTCTATTTTTTTAATGCTAAAACCTAGAAAGTAACTCAGATCTCCCATTAGACTCATCTCAATTCACTACTCATTATTTTTAAAAAATCAACACAAATATTTTTATTTGTAGATCCAAAGATGATTTCATTAACATAAATTTATACAATGAGTATATCATCTCCCAATTTTTTTCAAAAAGATAGTGGTGTTCATACTTCCTTTTTCAAAAGATTAATTAAGTAGGAAAGCGCTCAACCTCTCATACCAAGCCCTAGGTGTCTGTTTTAATCCATATAATGTCTTTTTTCAAATTAAAAATATGATTTGGGAATTTTGAATTTTTCAAAACCTGGAGGTTATTCAACATAAACATCCTCTTAATCACCCCATTTAAAAAAGCACTTTTAACATCCATTTGAAATAATTTGAATCCTCTAAAATAGGGAAAGGCTAACAAAACCCTAATCACTTCATGTTTTGCTACAGGGGAAAAAGTCTCCTCAAAATCAATCTCTTCTACTTGATTATACCCCTTAGCTACCAATCTAGCCTTATTTTTATTGATAACTCCTGAGTCGTTCATTTTATTTTTAAATACCCACTTAGTTCCAACTACACTTTGATTCTTTGACCTTGTAATTAATTTCAAAATAACATTCCTTATAAATTGAGTTAATACTTCTTATATTGCTATTGCTAAAATCCAAAATTAATCCAAAAGTGCTTTATTTACAATTATGGGTTCAATCATCGAAATAAAGGCAGAATGATTGACTTATTTGCTTAGACTACGCCTAGTCTTAACACCCTCACTAGGTTCACCTAAAAATAATTCCTTAGGATAGTTTTTAAAAAATCTAAAATCTCTAAGAAACGGGTTTTCTTTCTTTAAATTTTCTTCCAAATTAATTTTCTCAATCATTTGGGAGTTATTTTCTATTTCATCTTCTTCTAAAATTGGCTCTCCTAAAATTCCAGATACATTAAATATAACATGTGTGGTCTCCTCAACTACCAAAGTTCTTTTGTTAAATACTCTATAATATTTTTCAACACTAGAGTATCCAAAAAAATTCCTTTATCTGATTTTGGATAAAATTTTCCTAAGGTAGATTTTCCATTATTATGTACAAACACCTTACATCCAAAAACATGCAAATATGACAAATTAGGTGTTCTTAACTTCAGAAGCTCATAGGGTATTTTATTTAATTTTGATCTAATGTTCACCCTATTTAGAACATAACATGCAGTAATAACCACATCCGCCTAAAAAAATTTAGGAAGTGAATATTCAGCCAATATGGCTCTAGCGGCTTCAATTAATGTTCTGTTCTTTCTTTCGACTACACCATTCTGCTAAGGGGTTCTAGGTGCAGAAAAATTGTGATCAATCCCTTTTCCTTTACAAAATTTCTCAAATTTTTCATGTTTAAATTCACCATCATTATCACTTTGTATTACTAAAATCTCACATCCTAATTTCCTCTAAATCCAAGTTGAAAAATCTCTAAACTCCTCAAATGATTCACTCTTATGATATAAGAATTTAACCCAAGTGAATCTAGAAAAATCATTTACAATCACAAATCTGTACATCTTCCTGTTGGGTCTAGTAATTAGGATGTTAAGCCTAA
>NW_021319308.1:0-3272 GCF_001605985.2 Dendrobium catenatum | reverse complement strand
GTGCAGTGCTTTTACTGATTAGAGAGTCATTTTGATCAGCACTTTGATCAAATTTGGGCTCATCTACACTAGCAAGATGCTCAGTACCAGCAAGACATGGGGTGGATTTGAGGGCAGTTCAAATCCGTGAACACTAACGTAGCTATGATGAATAGCTATTTTTCTATTTTCAACTAGCCTCCTCTAGACCAGAGCCCCTCAGATTTTTAGATGTACTTCTTGTATGCTATCTTTGCTAGTCCTTTGAGATGTGATGTGATGATTTCTGTAATTTCTATACTTGTGTTTGCTTAGCATCTTCTATACTTATCCTTTGTTATAGTTTTTATTTCTTGATGTTATGTTGTTTTTTATTTTATGTATTGATATCAAATGTGCTTCAATGTATCTCTTCTTTAAATTGATATCAATAAAAAATGTCTTGCTTTGTTTAATTGATTTTGTTCCTTATTTGAAATATTAGTTTGCATATATGTTAATCCAATCTTAATTGATCTGAAAAGTGTTATAAATTAAACATCAATATAAAAATTAATTTCATTATGAAATTTAATTTTTCAAAAATATAAGTTAATTTATAACTCGATCAAGTTAAGGCTATCAATCTCATGTTTTTTTAGGCATACATAATTTTAATATTATTATTATAATTTTGATGTCTTATTAGTTTTTATTTATCTTTTTAATATAATTATCTTTGTACTTAGAGAAGTTTGAGTTTTTTAGATTATTGATTATGGAAAGATAAATTAAAAAAAGGAGAAATGTACAAGCGTACAAAAATCGAAAGAATGCGTAATGATTTGTAAATTGAAAAGAGGCACAAAATTAGCCCAAATACAAAAAGATGCACAAAGTGTGCCACAAATATTTGAAAAAGATGCACAATGTTGCCAAACAAGTGTATATATAATGTTCTTTCCACTATCTTTTAAACTTCAAATTCAAATCAATCTAATGTTCAATTATATTTTGTATTGGAAATGACTTTAATTAATCTTCATTTCGTCACTTTTGCAATAATTCTCCTTTTTTCATTGTCTAGAATGTATCATGACCTTGATATAATTTTTCTTGTCTATGTTATATTTTAATTTAAATGTTTTGAATCTTTATTTTTATCTAATGGATATTAATCTTGTTATTGCAATTATAATTCAATCTCTTTCAAGAACAATTATTAAAGGTTTTTTATATGACTTCTTTCATTTCAACTTTCCCTTCTTCCTTCTTTTTGTTGTTGTAAAAAAGGGGGAGAAATTTTGTTTGCTTTTGTGTTTTCTTTAAATTTTTGCGTTTGATTATTTGGTTTATTAGTGATATTTTATTTTTTTATTTTTTTGTGTGTTTTTGTGTATGTGTGTGTTTTTTGTACGTTTATGATAATTAAAAAAATTTGATTTTTTTAAAATAAAAATTCCCTTATATTCACATGTTTATTCATTTTAGTGAGATTTAAAGAGAAATTTAAGATTTTTAATTTTATTCAAAGAATAATTATTTTACCATCATAAAAAAGGGGGAGATTGTTGAGATATTTGCTACTTAGTTATTGCATATTTTATATTCTTGCAACTTGTATGTTTTTTATGATTCCAAATAATATCGCTTTGATTATTATTTCTCCTAATAAATTTTGGAAGAATTATTTTTCTCTTGTGTGTACTAATATTTTAGGGAAATCATAGTCTAGATTGTTGAAGACTTGAATTCATGATTAGTTTAGAGTTTGTTATAATTGAAGTATGCATTTTTTATTTTATTGAGTCTGAGAGAGTGTGATTATAATTGAGTAACTGTGCACACACACACTGAGGGAAATATTAAAAGTTGAATTTTTAAACCTGATCATATTGTACGAATTCACTTCGTACGGGATGATTTGTTCAGTTATTTTCCCTGACGAGCAGTCAAACGAATAAAAATGAAAATTTTTCTAAGTATAAATCGTACTGTACAAACACAATTTGTACATGGCTTTCAAGAGTACGAAATGGACAGGTTTCAGGTCGCATATAAATCGAACTATACAAACATAGTTCGTACATGCCTTCTAGATTATGAATTGGATGGGTTTCTGAATGCGTAAAATGAATTTTTGTAAGTACTGATCATACTGTATGAACATAGTTTGTACATGCCATCCAGAGTACGAAATTGACAGGTCCGTTCTCGCTCAAAATATTTTTTTAAGTATGGATCGTACTGTACGAACCCACTTCGTACATGCCTTCCAGAGTACAAAATTGTGAGGTCCCATTTCATCCTGACATTTTATTCAGAAAAAATTTGAATTTTTTTATAACTGATAGTACCGGATGATGATGCCATCGTACGTATGCCATATATAGTATAAAATATTGGGGTTCCTTTTCGTACATATAATATTTGAAAATTTTCTAACTGTTCGTCCCGGATAAACTTGGTTTGTACCGGATGATGATCGGGTACGAAATGATTTTGTACTGATTCACAACAGGTTCGTATGCAATAGTTTTTGAATTGTTCGTACATACGAAATCTGATTGTACTGTACGATCATATACGTTCAAAATTGAAAAATTCAATTTTCTGGATGGTTTTTTGTTTCTTTTGTATAATAGGTCCACTAAAAACTGACGTAAAAAGTATTGTCTTCATAATTTTTTAAGGGAAATTGAAGGAGAGAGAGTGAGAGAGTGTTTGAGAGGGATTTCTTATAAGTAGAGTGTGAAGAGTTCACAAGGTTACTTACATGTAAGGAATTCTTTATAATCGTGGTTATCAGTCTTCCTTTTGTCTTTCTAGATTGCTCATGAGAAGATCTTTGGAGAAGATCTGATTCTCTGCCGACACTTGGAGGGTGTGAAAGAATGATAGTTCTCTGCCGATACTTGAAGAGTGTGAACAGTCGATGGTTCTATACCGACACTTAAAAAGTGTGAACAGCCGACGATTCTCTGCCGACACTTGGAGGGTGTGAAAGGACAACAATTTTCTGCCGAAACTTGGAGGGTGTGTAAGGACGACGGTTCTCTACCGCACCAGGGATTAGTGGAGAAAGTTTTGTAAAGGCTTGTTCGCCTTACTGTGGGAGCAAAAGGAGACTCACTTTTGGTAATAGTGTAGTACCTGAAGAGGGAGTCTCCAGGGAGTGGATGTAGGCCGTGTTTGACCAAATCACTATAAATCTTTGTGTCATTTAAATTTTTGCATTTTCTTTACTACAAGTTTTTATTCTGTGGTTGAAAAGTTATTTTTTAACTTTAATTAACTTGCTACGAATCTTAAAA
>NW_021319307.1:511089-533724 GCF_001605985.2 Dendrobium catenatum | reverse complement strand
AAGTAGTGCAGGAGTTATTAGAAGACATGGTATGTATGGTAGGAACGATTGCAGACAGACGCTTGAGAGTAGCACTAGCTGGATGTCCAAGCCTTAGATGCCATAAGTCCGGTACGGTTTGGATGGATAGAAGAGCAAGATCAGGTGGTTTTGTTGAACGAATCGAATAAAGTCCATTATGGCAAGGACCTTGAAGAATAACCCGATTGCTCTTCGTATCTTTGATTTGATAACCAGTGGGCGAGAAAGAGACAACACAGCCATTGTCACGGGTTAGTTGGTGAACAGATAACAGATTGAACGAGAGATTTGGTACATGATGAATGTTTTTGAGGATTAGAGTACCTGAAGGTGTTGGGAGAACGCCTTTGCCCGTATGCTGGATTGGCACTTGTTGGCCATTCCCCAGTACAACTTGAGAAGATCCCATGTATGGTTCGGCGGTTGTCATATGTGTTGTATCGGCGGTAAGATGTGTAGACGCTCCACTGTCTAGGTACCAATCAGTGCTGTTTTGCGACTCGGATTAACTGAACAATGCGGTCTTTTGTGAGTCTTCATTGTATGAAAAATCCGCACGATACCAGCATTTTATTGCTGAATGCCCTGTTTTCATACAAATTTGACATACTGTCTTTGCCGGAGGTCGATCAGACTGCGGCTGTGAAGATCGCTGTCCACGACCTCTTCGTCCACGATCTGTATTGTTACGACCGCGACAACGTCCACGGCCCCGGTAAGCTGCTAGCGCCATGGTTGGATCTGTTATTTGTAAATTTTGAAGATCTTTGGTCGTGTCTTGAACCAAACTCTGTTCTTCTGTGCATAAGAGACTGTACAGATCGTCAAGAGTAATGGGTTGCAGATTTGTTCGAAGAGCTGTCTTGAATGACTGGTAAGACGCAGGAAGACCATTTAACGTGTGGAGGATAACGTCTTCAGGCTCGATCTTGCTTCCTACAGCAGCTATCGAATCTACTTTGGACTTTATGTCAAGTAGATATGCAGCCATTGATTTATCACCTTTGACGACGTGATGAAGTTCATTTTTCAACTGGAGCACACGGGATCTCGTCGTAGATTGCAACCGCAATTGTAGCGTAGCCCCGATTTCTGCAGTATGCGTTAACGAGAGCACATACGGGAGAATGGTTGGTGAAATTAACGAATATAGCGCAGCAGCTAGGTTTTGATCGATCAAATCCCATTGCGCCTGAGCTAGACAGTCGCTGGAGGAAGAAGATTGATCAGACGAGTTCGGAGCAGGAATCGAACCATCCAAGAACCCTTTAAATCCATTTGCACAGAAGATCTTGAGCACCTGAGATTTCCAGATCGGGTAGTTCGTCTCTATGAGCGGACTGGATACCAGGTTCTTGATGTGACTCATCAAGAACTTGAGCTGAGGGGAGAAACTGAGTTGCGGACTTGTTGACGTCTAATCCACCGTGGGAAGAGAGGTGGACGAATCCGCCATTGAAGATCGGATGAGAAACAAAGAAAGCAAGAACGAGAGAAAAAAAAAAACTCGTTCTCAGAGACACAGCTCTGATACCATGATAAACTGTTTAGGTTTTTAAACCAATAGTTAAGTAATAAAGATGAATGCACAGTAATGGAATTTTCATTATGTCAAATATGAGTACATCATCCCTATTTATAGGGGTTTGAGTACAAGTTTAACACCTCTAATCATATTACACGTGTACATTAACTATTGGTCCTTGGTGTGTAATTGTACTTTCTTGATTTTGGATGCTTCTAGATTCTTATTGTCTAATAATAACAAGCACAGATCCATGAATCCTTACACAACAGCCTTCCAACAAATCAAATAAAAGGTTAATGGCCACTAAGCAAGGGAACCAATAATCCCTCACATCAAGCCAAACAAACCTACATGGACAACAAAAGAAACATAACAAGCTAAACTGAACCCAGAAAATCCAAAGTAGACTAACCCATAACCAGTCACAAATGGAATAAATCAGTAAAATAATTGATGCAATCATGGCTTACACCCATCTTAGCTCAACAAAAAAACAAACGAAAAAGAAAAATAAGACCAATACTCCCATCACTAAGAGTAAATAAATTCAGTAGCCCTGGCCACTTAAGCCATTCAACTAAGAAAGGGTACCAAATCATAAAACTGCCATAAGCAGGCAACCAAGAGAAACCAAACCCATACAATAACCAGCTAAAGATATAAGCTCTCATAAGCAAGACGAAGATCTACCAAGCAGACCACGCCCAGTAAAATTTAAAGGATCTACAGGAGTAAAATTGCAACAACCAATTAAAAGAAAAAGAACAAGAGGAGGACAACACGAACAAAGTACCAGCACCCCAATTAAAAGGAAAACTAAGCTCTAACATAAGGTATGCCAATTTTATCCAGTCTAATAATCCCTTTCAATGCTTTAGGTAAATTAAGAGAAGAGAAATCAATAAAGTACTCAAGATGACAACCATGCTTGGCAAGCCAATCAGGAAAAGTATTCTCTTCCCTAAGAACAAGGGTGATGGTGTAATTTAAAAAGATTTTAAGCTGCTTAATTTCTCTAATGAGATAAATAATTTTGAATTACAAATAATATCATCAGAGTCTTTTAAAAAATAAATATTATTGGTAGTGAATATTGTACGTAGCATCCACATCAATATAGATATTAGTTATATCAATGGAAAAACATAATTTTAGGCCATGGAAGATAGTAGATAATTCAGCAAAGATAACACAACACTTAGCTAAGGGGCTAACATAAGCCAAAATGACATTCCCAAGAGCATTCCTAATAATACCACCACAACCAAAGACAAAATATTTAATCGACCCATCAAAATTAAGTTTAAAAATATTATTAGGGAGCTCATCCCAACAAACCAACATAGGCTCAATGTAAAGATGATTAATTTTGAAAGGAATGCCTAAATTTTGAGCCAATATAGAGAAATCCTTAAAAATTTTAGAGCACAAGTTAGCAGGAAAAAAAAAAAAAACTTAAAATTTTTTTTCTTTAACATTACTAATGATGTGATGACTATTCATGGGGATATTGTTAAACCGCAAGTTATTTCTAGTAAGGTACAAAAACCAAAAAATAAGGGAAGTAATCAAATTTCTAATATAACCTGTTGCATTAACAAAACAAAGGTTAAGATTGCTATTGATTGTAATGTTAGCAGTAAAAGTTAAATCTAATGATATCCTCAAAATAGATCGATGTTTTGATAGCAATTGGACACATGATGCATATTCTCCACATGATTACAACATTGAAACTTGGAGGGAAAGATAAAACCTCTTTTGATTAAGCTCTCATCTGTAGGAATATAATTATGCAAAATTCTCCAAATAAAGGTAGAAATAGCGGTAGGAATACATTTGTGCCAAATCATAAAAAAAAAATTGTTAAGATAATTTTTTATTCTAAAAGCATTCTAAGTATCATTTAGATTGAAAACCCCCTTTTTAGACAAGTTACAAAGTAAATAATTATCAGCCTCACTATTAATATGGAGTTATAATATTTGGCTAATAATAGCTTCAAGAAACTATTCAAGATATTTATTATGACACCAATGCTATTTTCAAAAATAAAAGAATTAACCTTAATAATAGCAGTAGAGAAAGTAAAACTTAAATTATGGAGGTCAACCTTAATATCTAAAGCTTTTTGCTTCAGTTGATCTAAAACTAAATATATGGAGTATATTTTTAGCAGTACTAGACCTAGTGAGGATATTTGTGATATTGGGCGATGAAGTCATTAATAAGAGTACATGTTTTAGATATCTTGGATCTATTTTTTAGAGTGATTGTGAAATAGATGGGGATATTGTTAGAAGAATTCAAGTTGGATGGTTGAAGTGATGGAATGCATCGGGCATATTGTGTGATAAAAAAGATCCCCTCAAACTTGAGGGAAAATTCTATAAGATGGTGGTGAGACCTGTAATGATTTATTGTATCGAATGTTGGCCATCAAAAGAGAAGCATAATACTAAGTTAAGTGTTGCAGAGATGAGGATGCTCATGTGGATGAGTGGTTTTACCCTCAGAGATATGATACAAAATGAGCATATACATAAAAAGGTTGAAGTAGCTCTAGTGGAAGAAAGATTAGAGAGAGTCTCCTTATATGATTTTGTCACATAAAATGACTAACTTCCGATGACCTATTTAGGAAAGTAGAGGTAATAGATTTGACTTTTGTTAAGAATTGTAGAGGTAGATCTAAAATAATTTGGTTAGAAAATATTAGAAATGATCTTTCTTTATTAAATTTTAATGAGAATTTGACTTTTAACATGACCTAATGGAGAAAAAGAATTCATGTAGCCGACCCCACATAGTGGGGCGAAGGTTTGATGCTGTTGTTGTAGTAGCAGCAGTAAAGAAAGTAGTATTCAGGAGAGAGTCAATAGAATGCATACCTAACCAATGATCTTGTCAAAAAAAGATGTTAGCACCACCAAGATTACATTAGATATAGGGCTTAGCTTCCCTTTTAATATTGTAAAGCCTCTTCCAAACTCAAGATCACCCTTTTTATAAAAGCACATAGTTTGATGCTTACTAACACACTACTTAGCAATCATAAATTTAACCTGACCAATTTTAGCTTGAAAATTAAACCATAACTTCATAGAAAATGTATAGCAAATGTCATACATGTTTTTACAACCCATATCACCTTCCTCCATAACACCACAACAGTTGCTCTAAGAAGACCATGAAATTTTACCATTGTTATTGCTACCTTTAAAAAAAAAAATTATACAATTATTCAAGCTAATTACACACAACACACGTAGGTTGTAAAGTTTGGAAAGTATAAACAAGAAGGGAACAAAGAACATTTCTAATAAGAATTAGTCTCCCGTAAAAGCTTAAGAAATTAAATTCTCATGACCGAAGTATTTTTTTGCACGAAAGTAAGAAGATCATCAAATAGAAATGATTTCTTATGACCTTTGAAAAGGAGAACCCCAAGGTACTTAATAGGAAGAGAGCTTCACACAAAAGCAGTGATATCTTTGATAGCAGAAATACGGTCTTGAGAAATTTTTCTAGAGGCAAAAAAGAAGCACTTACTTTTATTACGGAAAAGGCCATTTGAAACTTCAAAACTATGCAAAAAATCTCTTAAGAAAATTAATCATATTAAGAGAACCATTTCCAAAAATAATAACATCATCCGTAAAACAAAAATGAGATATAGGAAAACCACCCATAGTTATGTAAAATAGATTGGGATGAATTTCAAAAAGGTTAGTAACACCTTTAGATAAATATTAAGTAGCAAGAATAAAAAAGGCAAGGGAGATAGGATCACCTTCCTTAATCCATGAGTGGATCATCAATGTAATTTTTAACAAGATTAATAAAAAATGAATTAAGACCCAACAAGTGAAGGTTATAGAGAAAGTTTCAATTGATGTTATCATAGGCTTTGATAATGTATAGCTTTAACACAATGTTACTACCTCTAATCCTAATATCAAGGTCATTAAGCATCTTTTAGGCAAGTAAAATATTGTCAGAGTTAGCCCCCCCGGACAAAACTAGTTTATTTAGGAGAAATAATTTTGGGCAATAATGGTGATAGACAATTCATAATGATTTTGGAAATCAACTTACTAAACAAGGTGCAAAGACTAATAGGCCTCATATCATCCAATTATTAATGGCATTCTTTTTAGGGATAAGCACAATGGAAGTAGAGGAGAAATACTTAGGCCTACTATTACCATCAAAAAACCTAACAAAGCACCATAAAGGTCAAAGATAATAATATCCCAAGCTTTTTGAAAAAAAACTCTGTAAAAAATACATTAGGCCCAGTAACAGTGTCAGACTTCGTAGACTTGACAGTCTCTTTAATTTCCTATAATTAAGGAGGATAGTAAGAGTCAAATTGTCATCATAGTTAATAATATTAGGAATGATCTCAGGCTTATCAATAAGAATAGGGTCAAATTTCTTGTTGAAAAGATTTATAAAATACTCAATAGCAAAATTAGCAGTCTCACCAACATCTTCAGTATGAGAACCATCAAGAAAAGAAATTTTATGAATTAAACTTTTGGTTATGTTTCTCTTAAATATGAAATCAAAATGTATTGTGTTGTAATCCCCTTCAACGAGATGCTTAGAGGTAACTTTTTGCTTCAAAAAGGTTTCCTCTTGAGCTTGAAGATTAAAACACTTAATTTTAGATTCTTAGAGCAGAGTAATGTTGGCATCAAAAGGGTGATGTTGAAAAATATGCTCAATACAATTTACATTATTCTCAATATTTACTGCAAGAAAATTGCCCATTACTGGCAGGTTTTCCAGAAGATTTTCGATGGACTAATTTTCGGCGGATTGCGATGGAATTTTCTGACTAATTTTTAGGTGGTTTTTTCGATGGATTTCATATATATTTAATATTTTTATTTAAAATTTTATATTCATTATTTAATTAATTATTTATTTTACAAATTATTTTAATTAATTATTAGCTTAATAATTTATTTTAATTAATTATTAATTTAATAACCAATAAGAAGAGCGGAATGATTAAAAAAGGTTCTACTGAGATGCTCCACCTAAGTAGAATTAAAAGAGTTAATTCACACACATCATTATAAAGAACACGATCCAAATGTTTCCATAAACTACCGCGATTCCAAATAATAGAATTACTACTAAAATCAATGCCCACAAGGTTGTAATCTAAAGTCACGTTATTGAAATCATCCATGGATTGATGAAGAGGGCAAGAACCCCTAAGTCTTTCAGAAGGATTAGATAAAGTATTCAAATCACCACCAACCAAATAGTATAAAATAATAATACTATAAAAATTAACAAGTTGCTCCCAAAAAATATTTCTAGTAAAACAAGTAGAAGAAGCATAGAAAAAGGAGGCTTGACATTTATATTGCAAGAACATCATAACATTAGCCCTGAGTTTATATTAGGATAATCATGATATTATTCCCATAAAGTTTCTAGTTCATTTTGGATGACTTTTTTACAATCATTTGTATAAACTTTTTTGAATAAAAAAATTTGGTACTAGAAAGCTTCTTTAGAAAATATTAAGAAAGAGGCCCCAAATGAAGCCTCAATCAGAAATAAATTTACAGGTAAATTTGAGACAATCTCTCTGTATAAAATATAAGCATCTTAAAGGAAATTACTCTTGTCTCAAAATTTGTTGTAAAATGCTGGTTTTGAAAATTAACTCGTGAGTTTACTGGCTGATCTTGGCTGGTGACTTCCCCTTTGAGGAATCAAACATACTCCAGCTGCGTCATTTGTCCACCAAGCACTGGATCAAAACTGCACCTATAAAAATTGTTATGTGTGGTCATCGGACATTGTTCGAAGTCCAAACAAGACGTGTCACGTCATTTTTTTCTATGTATCAGATTATATGACACATCCTGTTTCACCACCGGACGGTCTGGTGGTCGCATAAAATACTTTCCTGAGAGAGAGAGAGAGAGAGAGAGAGAGAGAGAGATAATAAAAAAGTTTCTGTCAGCTTAGTATGTGCCTTTTACCTGTAAACCAATGCACAGTGGTCGCTGGTCGTGATATTAACCTGATATTCAAAGGCTGCTTTTTACATCCATTGTATAATTCAAGTCCAAATTGCATCTCTACTACTCATCTTTTCCGTGATTCCAACATTAATTAGTTTCTATGATTAGATTAATTTCAAAATAAATTTAAAAGTTTATAAGTTTGTCATAATAAAAAATATATTAGGGTATCCTCATCAAATACTTTTTCATAAAGCTTTTAAGGTTTCCTTCAAACATAATCAGCTCCATGCAATCATAATTGGAGGGATAACTATTTCATATTTTTATATTAATATATTCTTTTTATAAGAATTTAATATGGGAGTAAACTCAAAATCTTATACCTTTTTGACATGGAGAGCCTCTTGAACATCGTTGTTGTTTTCCCATATAGACATGAGATAATAAGCATATGTCTGCAGCCATATTTATAATCAGTGTACCAAACCTAATTATATAACTATTTATACCAGAAACTCTTCTTCCACAACTTTACTCATAAAAAAAAAAGGAAAATTAATTACTCTGCAACATGACTTCAGGAATTAGAGGCTCAAAAAGCATTGTGTAGCTCTGCTGTACTAGCATAGACCTTCTTGTATTTGCAACGTATTTAGGCTTGGGTGTAGCAAAACTGCATTTGGGCACCAAATTTTGTGTTGTCATGAGCTCTGACTTGAACTGCATATGCATATTTAACGATTATACCATAAATTATTAGGAGAGATGCCCAAGATTTATTCAGGCAATTACGAACCTTTACTTTTCGATCTAGAAGACTGCTTTGATCAAAACTACAACTTGAAATTAATTACCTATTTTAGATATATTTTTAAGATTGTCTCACCACCCAAAAAAAATACACACACACCCAGAATACTATAGTAAAAAAAGAAAAAAAATAAATAAATTACTCAAATCATAAATAAAGACCTTAAGAGGACATGAAGAGAGATGGTTACATTGATGCTTACCTCCTCAATGATTTGAATAAGAGAGGCAAATGGAGAATTCTTTGGATTCTCGTTATCTTCACCCTAGCAATTCTTATTAATTCCCTGAAATGGAAAAGGTTTAGAAATACACTATGGGCTCCGAAAATTCGGCCCCGGCCTCCGCCCGCTTTTTTTTTGTTTTTTTTATTTCGCGAGGGAGTTTTAACTGAATAAGTTCCGAGATAAATTTTGGAAGGCAATTGTGTTTTTAGATAAGACACTACCCAGAGATTTCGCCCTCATTTTTGCGATGACTTTATGATCTGAGTTCTGATTTCCTATAGGCGCAAGCCCCTATAGTTAATTACCCCTCCCGATCACGAGAGAGAACTTTCGATTAAGGCTAGTCGTCAATCAGATACATAGAGATACGTGTTATCTGGCGTATAGTAGCAGCATAGGTATGGAATGGTTAGAAAATGGATTTGGAAATTGAAGAATTTGGTTTGGAAGATTTGGGAAAATTTTATATTTAAAATAGAAATTTCACCATCGTTCACTTAAAGCGGATGGTGGGGGAATGGATGATGGGCCCGATCAAGATCCCATGGTTCCGTCGTCCCGGGCCATCGTGGTCCCTGGTCTACTTAGTCAGAGGAGGTAGTCGACCCAACCTGACAGAAGGATCCTTGTTGGCAGCCATGGGTTGCTTCGCCCAATGGGACCTTATAGACCGGGGTTTAATGTTTGTCTAAGGGGACAAATTTGAATCCACCTTAGCTAACAGAGGGCTTTGTACCCTATCAATCATATCCTATTGATTCATATCTCAAGGATTTGATATCAATAAGAAACATAACGGCGATGGCCATAACCGGTATTTCGTGGTGCCATTTGGCGGCAAAACCACTCGGTTCAGAGGGCCCCGGGTCATAACCGTTTATCCTGCGGTGCCATTTGGCGGCAAAACCGCCGGTTAGAGGACACGTACCACGTCCTTACTAGCAAGAGATTGTCTTGAGAATGGATCCTAGTGATATTTTCGACTAGGCATTTGGCTCTTTTGTGAGCTGAAGTAGTTTTTAATTTGTCCACATCGGCAAACTGTTGCGGAGGGTGGATGGATTTTGCTTTAAGCGGGTTGATGGGTTTATTTCAATTTTAAATATTTTTGGAATTTTGAATATTTTTGGGATTTTGGGTTTTTTGAGATTTTTGTGGAGTTTTTGGGTTTTGGATGGAGCTTGGAAGACATTTGGATTTTTTGGAGTCATTTGAAATGTTTGTGAACCCCTCCGGTTGATATAAACAATCAACACGGCCATCATCGGGATGTTTGGGGTCATTTCTCTTCATAAATTGAACCTTGTCGACTCTGTCGGGCTGCCGACAGAGGATCGAGTGTCGTAGGCTTTATGCCTTTGATAGTGAATTCTCATTGTTATAAATATTGAAGGCCTAACATGAATGTATTAAGACAAATATAACGGTCGCCACAACCGTATATTTATTTGTTGGTTCGAACCCTATCTACTTCTATTGACCATATAGAAGGATTGGTTTCGAACTTGAATTCACTTGTCAACCCGCACAACATCCCTAGACGTCACGTGTGTACTAATAACACGCTCGTCGGGGCCTTTGCCGGTTTGGGGGCATTTTATAATTAAACCCTGTCGATTCCTTTTTACCTGCTAAGGAAGATCGGGTTTAAAATTTGATAACTCGCGCAGCATCCCTAGACGTCACGTGTGTACCAATAACACGCTCGCTGGGGCCCATGCGGGTTCTATAATTATTTTTACCCATTTTAATGTACCTATGTGTATACAAACTATGGTGCACGTGCGGGGGTACTTTGAAAGTATTTGTGGACGCTTTATGTCTGCTTATACGGAGGTTGCAGATCCGGTGGCGTGGCGTAGCAACTTCTAGATCAGTTGTTTGCTGCTTTGTACAGGTAGATTGTCGTGCACTACTTGTACGATTTAAACAAGTATATTGTAGTACACAAACTAATCTCCTGCTTTGGGTCGTAAGAGCTTGTACTTGTCGTATTCTTCATGCATTTTGTTTTGGTCTTTGATCTTTTAAGTACATCTGACACTGCTATAGGTAGTCAGGTAAATGTATTCCATAGATTGAAAGTGACTTCAGGATACTGCACTTACTGAAGTCTTTCTGCATCTACCCATCAATGGCATGTGGCACATACTTCTATCTTCGTAGAGAGATCGTATGTGTTGCAGATCTTTGGTTCATTTGTATGTTAGTAAAAGACTTCATTGTTCGAAAGGACTACCATGTCTTCTTATGGAATTACATGAAGACTACCGTCAATTTTAATATTTATTGCTTGAAGGTTTGGATGCATTTGTTTGTTTCTTGACGTTGATTGTAGCATATTGTTGCATTCTCTAATTGATCTTTGCTTGTGGATAGATCATATGCCCTTAATCCTTGTTGATGGTTGCTTGCAAATCAAACTTCACTTGCAAATTCTTTATCCTTGAAGGTGATTTTCCATACACATGATAGACTTGATATCATATCTTTACCCCACTCGAGATGATCATTACAAATCTATCATTGTTATCCAAGGAGAGATTTCATGTCAAAGCTTATAGATAGAGATCTTGTTGATCTCTCTTTGCAAGCAAGTTGTGTTATCCCTTGAGAGTATCACATTATGTCATGAAGTTTGATTGTGCTCATGCTCAAATAAAATTCCATTATTGCTCTTTCATTTTATGTTATTCATGTCATGATTTATTTAAGTCAAATGAGCTTCAAGATCAAGCTTAACTAAAGTCCATGCTCAACCATTCAAACTCAAGTGTATATCGCATTTCTCATTTGATACTTGTTTGAATGATCATGATTGATACTTGATGCTTGAGTATGAATTCATCATTTGGCCACTTGTCATTTAATTGCAATTCGTTATTCTCATTTTTATGTTATTATTTTGTAGTTCAATTAGGTCCAATATGAGTTCAATTTGAGTTCATTTTGAGTTCATGTTTCAGTCCGAGTTCAAGTTCAATATGTCTAAATTCTGTCCAAGTCCTTGAATCTTCAGTGAAAATTTCAGCAGCCTCCCGGCGTCTCCCACGTTTAAGGGAAAACTACGGAAAACTGGGCCTCCCGCCACGCTAGAGAAAAGCGTGCACAGTAGGTGCCCTCGTACGAGGACACCGCGGCCATGAAATTTTCGATCCCCCACCACGCCAGAGAAAGGCGTGCATGGGTCTTCGGTACCTGTTGCAAAAGAGAAGCAGTCGTTTCCCCGCAAGCGGGTACTTATGGGCATCCCGGTCTCGTCGTAGGCACCGCACCGGGTTCCCTTCCCACCACGCTAGAGAAAAGCGTGCATGGGCAGACCACCGACTCGACACGCATGTCGAGATAGAGGAAAGTGAAAGGGTTCGAAAATCAAGAGAGCATTTTTTTTTTCTTTCTTCTTTTTTTTTTGAAAGCTCTCTCCCTCTTTTTTTTTTTTTTTTTTTTTTTTTGCTTGCTTTCTCTTTTTGTTTTTTTTTAAACTCTCCACATCCTTTTTTTTTTTTTTTTTTGAAATCTCCTCATATATATACAAGCAAAAAGAGCAAAATAACAACTGAAATAAAACTCCATTACATTGCCTATACCTCAGAACTATTAATCATAAATATATATTTTTATCCACTTATATTACTTGCTCTAATCACTGACTATGCATGCAAGCACAAGATCAAATAAGCTAATATTTAATAATAAAAGTAAGGGTCCATTTCTTTATAAGTACAGCAAACCATATGATTCAAATCATATATTTAATTAGGAAAAGCAAACTCACTCAAACCTTTTGATTAAAGATAATGGCTTTGGACACGTGGGAAGTTTATGCTGTATTTTAATTGGCTAAGTGTGGGAAATGTTATTTGAGTGGAATTCATAATGAGAATATACAATGCATTTCCAATGGACTGTAATGAATAATAATAATAAAAAAAAATTAAAAGACAAGATGGAGTCACTGTAGATGTTCAGAAGCTTTTGGGTGCCTTTACGTAAAATAGTAATAAGAAATCAATTTTTCTGTCAAAAAAAAAAAAAAAAGTGTTGAGTGACGAGCTGTGTATTAGTCATTTGGTGGGATAATAGTAAAAATAATGATAAAATAAATAAACAGAAACTTAGGTCCCTTTATGATAGCAAACAGTTCACGCACAAAAGAAAACAACTTGCTTTAAAGCTGCGGTCGAGTGAGAGTTTACAGCGTGGAATCGACGTCAAACCTTAGATTTGGCTACCGTAGGAAGTAGGGCCGGTGGGGAAAGGGCTGAGCGGCACAAGGGATTGAAAGTGTGAGGCTGCAGCAGGTATTTTGAGAGAAGATATTTAACCGGGGTTTGAGGGAAAAGCTTTGAGGTGGATAGTGGCAGTGGGAAACGAAGGTTGTGGAGTGTTGGAAGAGCTTGGCTGCGGTTGAATTTCTGAATAACCGGAGGAAGGAGGTTGGACGTTTCGGGTATATGGCTCTCACGCCAGTAGTTGGCCGAAGTTGAAGGTTTTAAGGAGAGGCTGCCTGCGTTTGAGTAGAGTTTTCACGTTGGCGGCTTTGAGAAATCAGCAGGCTAAAGTGGAGAGCTCAGTCAGCCTGAGGATCGGCCAAGAGCTGAAGATACGTGCATGTAGTTGATGACCGGTTGGGTGGAGGAAACGCAGCAGGTGGTGGGAGGTCTAGGAAGGATGGTTGGAGGAGGACTTGGACGAGAGGTTATGGAGTTTAAAATCGGGGACCAAAAATGAAAACCTGGTTGGTGCTTTTGAAGAGGAGATATTTGCGTGGGAAGGACGAAGAGCTCCCGTCAAATTTCTATTCAGTTTCCCTTTAAGGATAAACCAATGTATTCGAGGCCGTCTGCGATGGGAAACATAAGCAACCAACCAGGTAATATATTAAATGTCATTAATTTGGGTCTATTTTTTTTTCTCTATTTGATATCTGACTTTGTTAATATTTTGTCAATTCAAATACTGTATTAGTGATATGTCATTATGGATTGATTCAAAATAACAAAAATGATTTAATCAGACCAAATTTGTCTTGATTTACGCGTCGATTTTGCCGATAACAAAATTAGATAAATTGATAGTTCATTTAGGGTATTGCCAATGTCCCGGTAGCAAAGGCGTAGTCCGTTCGACAATCGGAGGTCATTTGATCATCGTCGAGACCTCATTTCCTTCATAGCACATGCCTTCACGACATATCCAAATCGCATTTGAAATTTACGACACCACCTCAAACCATCAAATTTGATCAAATAAAATGTATATTCCGAGTGTTGACGATGTTTTGGATGCAATGGCGCTGTCCGTTCATCGATCGGACGTCGTTTGGGCAGCGACGAGGCATCGTTTCCTTCGTAGTGCATGCCCTTTGCAACATATTTGAGTCGCCTTTGAAATTTGCAACCTTACCACAAACGATCCGATTTAATCAAATAAAATGTAGATTCTTAATGCCGACGACATTTCGGACGCAACAACGCCATCCACTTTGCAATTGGACGTCATTTCGTCACTGACGAGGCTAATTTCCCTCGTAATGCGTTCCTTTGCAACATATTTGAATCGTCTTTGAAATTTAAGACGCTACCTTAAACGATCCAATTCAATTAAATAAAATGTATATTTTGAATATCAGAGACGTTCTGGACGTAATGGCGCTGTCCGTTTGTCGATCGGACGTCGTCCGAGTGTCTTCGAGGCCTCGTTTCCTTTGTGACGCAGGCCTTCATATCATATTTGCATCGCCTAAAAATTCACCACCATCTCAGATGATCCAAATTTATCAAATAAAATATATTTTCTGAATGTTGACGACATTCCGGACGTAATGGCGCTGTCCGTTTGTTGATCGGACATCGTCCGAGCATCCTCGAGGCCTTGTTTCCGTCGTAACGCAGGCCTTCGCATCATGTTTGAGCTGCCTTTGAAATTTTTTAACACTTCAGACAATCCAAATTCATTAAATAAAATGTATATTCTGAATGTCAGGGATGTTCCAGACGCAATGATGCT
The DNA here is from genome assembly GCF_001605985.2 of Dendrobium catenatum. NCBI lineage: Eukaryota > Viridiplantae > Streptophyta > Magnoliopsida > Asparagales > Orchidaceae > Dendrobium > Dendrobium catenatum. The sequence goes on along the minus strand of NW_021319307.1, from coordinate 519,130 downwards.
GTCCGTTCATCAATCAGACGTCATTTAGGCGACGACGAGACTTAGTTCCCTCGTAATGCGTGCCTTCGTAACATATCTGAATCGTTCTTTGAAATTTACGACACCACCCCAAATGATCCAATTTAATCAAATAAGATGTAGACTTTTAATGTTGATGACGTTCCGGACGCAACGACGTCATCCGTTCTGTGATCGGACGTCATTTTGCCATCGACGAGGCTAATTTTTCTTTATGGCGCGCACCTTCACCTCAAATTTGAACTGCCCTTTGATATTTACGACACCACCTCAAATGATTCAATTTAATCAAATAAGATGTAGACTCTTAATGGCGACGACGTTCCGGACGCGATGGTGCCATCCATTTGGTAATCGGACATCATGTCGTCTCCGTAGAGGTGAATTTCCGCAATATGTGCGTCATTGCATTATATTGGGATTGCCTCGAGATACGTGCCACCAATATGGGCGCTTCAAATTGAATAAACAAAAATTACAGTTTTTAGAGGTTGACATTGTTCCGGACGCAACGGTGAAGTCCGTTTGTCGATCCGACATTGTTTGATCAATCTCGCGCTTTAATTTCGAGTGTCGTCCATCCCTTTTGATCGATCTCGTCTGATTCAATTGCGAGGGGCCTCGACCCAGCAGAATTCAGTGTCCTGATCACAACGATACTATCCATTCGGCGGTCGGAGGTCATTTGACCCTTTAAGTGACATGTGGCGCTAAGGCGCGTAATGTTTTATTCATCAATTGGGGTCCTTTATCGCGTGGTTTGAGGTATAGGGGTCAACATACACACACCAAGCACAGATAGATAGAGAGATAGAAAGAGAGAGAGAGAGAGTATTTGAAAAAATTTAAAAATAGAATATCACCTGATATAGTTCGTTAGAAAATTATACCCATTCCAAAAGCAAAATGTACTTGAGCATTATAATCAATCAACTCACCTGTTGATGGGTTAACAATCATATAGCCCTGGAGCTTCGAATTCAAACATATGTATCATTCATATAATAATAAGTTTTTTTATGACACATAGAAAAAGTATATTAATATTTAGTTTTTTTTTTTAACATACAATCTAAGGTTTTAAAAATCGGATCGGACCGACCAAATCGACCAGTTCAATCGTGAAATAGCCACAAGACTGGTTTAGTCCAATTTGAAATCGCTTCTGCATCAAACCGAATTGAAGCGATAAGAACTGTCGGCTCAACCGGCGAAACGATCCCGATTCTTTTGAACCTGTTGATTCAATTACCATAATTTATAAATAATTAAGTAAATGATTTTATATTTAAAATATTTAATTTAAATTATTATAATTTTTATTATAAATATTTACCGCCCATCATGAAACGCTTTTTTTCACAATTGCCCCAATATTATATATATATTTATATATATATATATATATATATATATATATATATATATATATATATAATATATATATACAATCTATATTTCTATTTAAATAGTTTTTAATTAATTATTTATAAATGTGGATATTACTTTTTATTAGTTATTATACTTTATTTATTTATTTATATCGCTAGTAAAAAAAATAAATTTTATCTGATTTATTAATGATAATTATCTGTTACATAAATGAATTTTTTAAATAGCAAATTTTTTTAAAACAAATTTTGGTTTATGAAAAATTATTTAATCATATACATAAATAATAATAATTTATATTAAGTTTATAAACTATTGTTATAATTAATTTTATATAAGATATATATATAAATTAAGTAATCACTTATATTAAAAATAAAATAAAATTAAAAATCATTTTAAAAAAATGGAAAAAAAAAATATTTAAAATTAAAATTATTATATTCATTATGGAGTGTTAAATTCTTATGATTTTGAGATTTAGAATTTTTTGCTCTTATTTGAGATTTTAAAATAATTCTTTTATTTAATTATGTAAGTTTTATGTTTCATAGTTTTTAATTTTGTTTTATTTTTTGTCTCATATTTGGAACAATAAAACTATTATCATGTTAATTTATTAAATATTTAAAAAATATTCATATTTAATTACGTTATCCAGTTCAACTCCGATGTCGATCTGTCGAAACCAATGGAACATATCCTTCTTTCTAGTTTATCGTCCGACCGGTTTTCACCATCCTTGGCATACAATTGCTTATTTAACTAAAGAATTTTCGCAATCAAAGTTTACTCAAATGATGCAATGAATAAGATAACTGATGGAAGAAAGGTAGTCAGCAATCAATGATAAACTGTAGGTATATTACAAATTAAGGATATGAATCACACAAAAAAATAGAAAGAAGGAATCGATTTCTCATGGAGTTGCAAAAGAAAAAATAATTTAAAGAAATAGAACATACATATTTAATGTAACTTCTCCTATTTTTTGGTGATTGAACTGCCTACTTTAGAATAACATATCATATCGGGAAGACAAAAAATGTTTTAAATGGATTGAAGGGAAAAAATAAAGTTTTAGAAAATATAATTCCTATGATCAAACACAATTCAAATAAAATCCATGTCATCTGAAAAGATGATATTTATGATTTTCTATGAAAAGTGTTTCAACAGGGAAGAAAGTTTTCAAATTTTAACCATTTATGCAATCAAATGCAATATAAGAGAATACATATATAATCTTTAGATTATCAATCTTACTCTAAAAAAAGATTTTAAAGCAAAAATGGGCTTTGAAAAATGCACCATTCTTCTAGAATTAAGCTATGGCCAAGGAGAATAGTGTATTCATGCTAAGAAATGGTAGATAAATTCTAAAAAGGCATTTGGGAAAATAGAATGGGTTTTTGACAATACCATCTAGTTCATATATATATATATTTCCTTTAATTTTTATAAGAATAAATAGGGTATATTTTAATATGAGATAGTAATTCCCCATATTAAAGGAAACCTTTATGATTAATTACATCTTAGAAGGTTTATTCTCAGAAAAACTCTTGAGTAAAGTCGTAATCGTATATTATTTGATTACAATGTTTTATGAAAAGGTAAAAGCAGGGAATTTTAAAGGGATAATTCAACGGTAAACAATTTCTCTTGAGTCAAAAGAAGAAAAAATAGTGGGTGTTGGTTTCTAAAAGAACCTTAGAAGCAACCGGCTAATGCTATCCTAATAGAGGTAATAGCTAGTTAGAGATAGGATTTATTTTTAAGTTCAAATTTATTTGAAATGTGGGATATATTCCAGGAGGTTCTCAGTAGCAACTCAAACCTAGTCTAATATGATCTGCAAAATAAGGAAATGGGCGCATAAAGCTTTACTTGTGGCAAGGTTTTGGAATAGCCCAAAACTTTTAGACTACATTCTTGCTTTGGAATTGGAATTACTAACTACAAATCCCTCGATCTCCTCCAAACCATGAATTTAATCTTTGTAAATGCATGATGGTAAGTTGTTGTCATTACTTAAGTTTAGGGAAATGGATCGAGATAACAATTAAGAATTCCAAAAATTGGGCCTTAACCATGAAATACGTGGAATTTATGATTCCTTACACACCAAAATGTAATTAAGCTTTATTTATTAAAACTGGTTCTATTGTTAATGCTTGCCACTTTACTCTATGCAATAAAGCTAGAATGTAAAATTTTAAAAAAGGCTTAGAAAATAGTTTTCATCTTAAAAGAGCATAACTCCCCTATGTTAAATTGTTCTTATTAGTTGGGTTGGTCTGCTTCTAACAGTAAGATGGGGAGGCTCCTTAAGATGGAAAAAGAAGAATTTAATATCCATTATGAGACCCTGGGAGGTTCCTGACTTAGTTTACAATTTGATTAATTCTTTTCAAATTATTACATAAATTTTTAATTATTTAATTGCGAGCACACAAAAAAAATTCAAAGAGCCTAGCGTAAATCCAAGCATCATCAAATGCCAAAAAAAAATCTAGAAAATATAGGAAGTTATATTATACAGCACAAAAATAAACATACCATAGAAATAAAATAATACCCAAACAGCAATGTTCAATATGGCAGTGCGAGACTTAATGTAAACTATAGGGTCTGCAGAAAATAAGGTGGCCATGCTGCGCACAACTAAACATTAGATTTAAAACCTATGAACAACGAAAGGTCTTTTTTACATAGTAAATCAGTTTTGTTTATTAGTCTCGCGAGTCCCTACTACGATGCATCCTATAAAAGGGGCTTCCAAATCAAATAAATATGGTAAGGTAAAAGAGAGTTCTTTAGTTTTTGTTCCTTTATCTTTGGATAAACAACTCAGATTTTAAAAACGCTATAAAATTTAAACACGCTATAAAATTTCTTTTTTATAATAAAAAAGACTCTAATTATTCTCCCTCCATGCTTAGTAGAAAAAGAGGTTATTTAATTAGAGTCAAAATTACATAACCAATGGTATATCATTTGATCATATTAGAGCAACATCTATATAAGCCATACTTCTAATAATTAGGGCTCAAGGGAAATGTGAGCACTTGTCATGAAATATATTAGTTTTATAATTCACATTTTACCACCCTTTATAGCCATGTATATAGTATGAACGCCTGCATAGATTGGGGATGGAACAAATCATCAAAGATTATTCCAAACTTAGGTAATCAAATATGACCATCAAAGATCATAGAAACATAATATATTGCCACAATATCAATCCTACCAACAATAATGCAGCAATCACAAACTCTCCATAATGGAAATATATTTTCACAATCATAGAAGTAAAATGAATTAATATAAAGAGCATTTAAACAATGATCATAATGTAATTGCTAGAGTTTGTTGTTCGCTAACAAGTCCCTAATATGGTGTGTGTTGAGGTATATGATTTATAGTCCTACTAAGATTTTTTGGTTTATTTTTGTAAACCCGAAATTATTGGTTGAAGTTTAAGGAGGGACTTTTTTTGTTTATGTTAAATATATTAAATAATTATTATAAATTTTAATAGGTTTTGGAATGTGATTAAAAATTTAAAGAATACATTAACCTATAGATTGAATGTGCAATGAAACCCATAAGCTAATATATGCCTAAATTCCTTAGGATGTTTTAGTGCTCTATGGTAAAAAGGGAAAACCAACACTTAAAGCATTTAATAAAGGGTTGAATGAAAGAAAAGAGTTAACTTATTTTAACAATGTATTTTTTATATATGTTGAAATAATTTGTTATTGAAATATTACATGGATATAATCTATCATTATACTTAGAGGTTTCATTTAGATGTAAATCATAGGTGTTTATGTTAAACCAAAACATTCATTTAAAACTTATATCTATTATTATATTCCATCAACTTATACCAAAGCATGCAATAAATTATATACATCATTTATTCAAGCAATTTAAAATTTAAATCATTCATTCCATATTATATTACTGACTAAGAGTTTTAATTAATGTTTTTTTAATAGTTTATTACCTTTGACAAAATTTTTATGGCACGATATCCAGTGTTTATACTAATTCTTACTTATAATTTGAATGAAAAGTGGATTGAAAATGATGTAAGCCGAATGAACATCGAAATTTATTGAAATTTTAGGAATAGTTTACGGAAGCCTATACAAGACCGCTCATCAAATTTGAAGTCATTCGGAGCCATATTCAATTTTTTATGATTTATCTATGTTTTAACTTATTCTTATATACAAGTTTGTTTAGATATTTAATTAATCTGTATAACTAATTTCGCTTGGTTTTATTAGGATTTATTAGAAATTCAACTACATTTTATTTCTATTTTTATGATTTTAATAGAATTAATAAATAAATTTTGTATTAGGCTGAACCCACAGTAAAGCATGCCACAACTGCAAATGAACAAAGTAAGGATTACTTTGCATAACTCATACTCATCTCTTAGATTAACCCAATGCTCAGGTTGAACAAGGATCAAATAAGAACCAAAGCAAAAACCATCATAATTAGGCCGAACATTCCCGCGGTCTCTGCCGAACTCCCCGCGGCTTTGTGCGACTCAAGCCGAACAGAGAAGCTCCAGTGCTCCACCGGCGCTGACGGCAGCCCCTTTTTTCTCTTGTCTCGACATCAGGTATACTCTCTCGCTTTTCTTGCTTCTTGTATTGTAGATGTGACTTAAATGGTGATTTGTGAAGAAAATTTTTATTTCTGTATTTGTTTTTGCTTATAGTGCTTTTTACTTTCCAACACCCTCCGCTTTTAGGCCAATAGAAACCCTGGATTACGCTGTAGATGCCATAATAAACTTTTTTTTTCCCCCCCCCCAAAAAGGGAAAGGAAAAAAAAAAAATGAATACTATTCTCTTTTGGATATTGGTCTTCACTGTTGGATGATGTTTTTGCAGGTGGATAATAATTAATGTTCCCTTTTGAATTTTTTTAATCAGAGAAAACTTTCTTCAAGAATTTCTCCCTCTCTTACTGTATCTATCTTATCTGATGAACATTCCAATGATTTCATGAAGGAATATGTTGTTTTTCATATGATATAAAAAGTTCAGTGTCGCAATTGATCAATGTGTTTTTTCCAAGAATTTGTTGCAATCTCGTGATTAAGGGAGTTTCACTTTAATGAAAGATTTCTTCTCTAATTTCTTCCGGAGGTTTCATTGTTAACTCTTGATTAATTTTTATGCTGATTTTATTTACCTTTATTTATTTTGCTTTCGTCTATTATGTAGCTGATATATGAGTTTATTTTTGGCATATCTCATAGCATCATTGCCATGAAATATATTTATTGGACACAAGAAGTCGTTGTATGAGAGATGGCTTGCAATTTAATGAAAGAAATCATGGCAGGAGGACATGGGCAAGTCTTTGCTGTAATAGTTATGAGAAAATATTATTGGACATCTTCGAAGTCTATAACTCGACTAGCCAGCTGTTATCGTCGAGTTCTAGCCGTCTCACGATCCGACTCGGCTCACTTGCACCCTAGGTAAACATTTGTGTGCTCTAAAGACACATCTTTCTTTTAGAATTAAGCAATAGCATCATTAAGCTTCACATCTATAAGAAATAAGTGACACTTCTTATGGGTCGTTTGCCTACAAGTATGATTTAACTCATCAGCTTTTAGTAAATCTTGTAAGAATTGGTATGATTAGTATTAAATTTTATCAATTTCTCAATAATTTATTATTATTATTATTATTATTATTATTATTATTTTATTATTTTTATTTTTATTAATTATTATTGGTTATTTAATTAATTAAAATTTTGGTCCACCCTGAGATGGATCCGCCCTGCCAGTTTGCCAGCAAAAAAGTAAAATGCCACTAAAGAAGCAAATGGGATAGTGGGAGACGGTCTAGTTTGTTAGCCTGGGTAAAGTGTTCCTGTCCATCCTTCTGGGCTTTGTGCGCTCCGCATCAGAATACCTAGGAAGCGCAATGCCACAACTTGAATGAAAAAGTAAGACTGCTATGAATAACTCATAATCATATACTTCTTAGATTAACCTCGAATGCTATGAGGTTGACGAACTTTTTTTGCGTCCAACCTTAATTAGGCTGAACCACAACCATTATCACACTCCACATAATAGAAAATCGAAGCCATCCCAACCAAGAAAAAAATTACAGCCTTGATTTTCAACCAAACAACGCAAAAGCCAAATCCACGCGACTAGAGAGCAGAATCCTAGAAGAATAGCCAACAATCATTACAGGAAAATTATGTATTTATCGGTAGAATTTTTTGGCGACCAAATTTGGAAAGTTTTCTACGGGTTTCTTGAAAAAAAATTCTCACATGTAAAACGAGCATTGGTAAATATTTCTAGGGCATAAAAAAGACGCGCAAGAAAATAGTTCTGATAGATTTTTTTGTCAAAAATTTTCCTCGAAATTCCTTAAAAACAATAAAAATTAAGTCCATTGAAGCTACCATTCCATTGTGATTGCCCAGAAATCAATAGTGAAAGGATTGTCTGATATTCTGATCGAACTCCATTCCAGTTGCCTTGCTCGGACTGAAAATTTTAAACCACATATAATGAGCTTTACTAAAGCCCAGCAAAGGTCACCAAAGCCTACAACTG
>NW_021319307.1:496160-506132 GCF_001605985.2 Dendrobium catenatum | reverse complement strand
AGATTAAATATGAATTATTTTGCATGAAACCAAATAAATCTATTTCTGATATGTACATAAGATTCACTCAAAAAGTCACTTTTTTGCATGCATAGGTAGGGAACTAATGAATATTGAAATGGTTAATAAAATTCTTTATTTTTTGCCTACTGCTTATGATGCTAAAATAACTGTTATTATAGAGTTTAAGAACTTAAATGTTTATTTTATTAATAATCTTCTTGGATCACTAGTTGATTATAAGCAAGGAGTAAGTCAAAGGAAGATTGATGTAGGAGAACAATGAAATTAGAAGAACATAGCACTGAAAGTGGATGACTCGGAGAGTGATCATTTATAACTTGAGGATGATATTACCTTAATGACAATGCAATTCAGGAGTTTTCTTAAAAGGAAGTAAAGGAGACACCATCAGTGGAATAAATATAAGTTTGACAAAATGTTAAAGTTTTTAATGATGTGATTTATTATGAATGCAAAAAACCTGGACATATAAAAATGGACTGCTCTAATCCTAAAGCCACTCTTAACAAGGAGAAGCTACAGGAGAAAGCAAATGGGAGGAAGGGCAAGAACAGATTTTAGAGAGCTTTCTAGGCGGATTCGGCTTCAATTTGTCAGAAATAGAAAATGAAGAAGAAGTCATCAACTTGTGTTTAATGGCCAATAATATTGATCAGCCAGATTAAAAAGAGGTATATGACTTAACCTATGATAAATTGCTTGAAGTTTCTTTAAGAATTCATATTGCATATAGAAAACTCAAAAAAATGCATGTTATATTGAACTTAGAATTATAAAAGTTAAAAAAAGAGCATGAAACCCTTAGAAAATATCACACACTGATTCATAACAATCATATTAGCTTACTAGAAGAATTTGATAATTTGAATAAGCAAAATGATCTTCTAAAATCATTCTACACAGAACTACAAAAAGAATTTAAATCTTTTACATATGAATCTGAAAATAAGGAGCACTATCTAAAATATGATATTGATGTGTTAAAAGATGTAAACACATTTCTTAAATTGAAAGTGAAAGCACTTGAAAAAAATAGGAAACTCTCCAAACTTAAAGATTTTTCTAATCCTATTTTGAAGTCAGAAATTTTAAAACTTAGGAAGAGATAAATTTATTATCTAAGATTGAAAAATCCTTTTCCTGGAGTTAAGTGTTTTACTTGTGGGATGATTGGACATATTTCACACACTTGTACTTTATATAAAAAACTCATTTAATGTGGATACTTAAGATGCATAAAATAAGTCATATCATATATGCATCTTGTTTAATTTTACCAAGAGGAGAATCAAAACTTTTTTTTGTTCCCAAGTCTAACGTTTGATTATTTTATGGGTACGCTCTCATACAAGACCTCATAAGAGCATTTGGTGCCGGGACAGCGGTTGCTTGAATCATATGACTGGAGACACTACATAATTCATATCACTGGAAGTTAGAAATTGAGGCAAGGTTACACTGGAAGATAATACCACTAGGAAAGTGGTTGGCACAGGTATGATCGAAAACTTGAATAATTTTTTCATTTAGAATGTTTTACTTGTAGAAGGCTTATATCATAATTTTTTAAGTATTAGCCAGCTATGTGACAAAGTGTATAGCGTTAAATTTTTTCCCACTACCTATATATTAAGCCTAAATAAAAATGATGTATTACATGGAACCAAGATAAATAATATATATATGCTAGATTTGAACTATATTAAGACTCTTAATGCTTTTTGTTTAAAAATAATTTTTGATGAATCTTGTTTATGGCATAGGAAACTTTGTCACGCTAGCATGAAAAACCTTAGAAAAATTACCCAAAAGAAACTAGTTAAAGGTATACCAAAACTAGACTTTACTAAGGATCATCTTTGTGATGCATGTCAACTAAGAAAATAGGTTAAGTCCTCATTTCATTCCACTAAGGATCTTAAAACTAGCAAACCATTAGAAATAATTTATATAAATCTTTTTGGACCGATTAGCACTGTAAGTCTAGGAGGGAAGGTATACGCATTTGTGATAGTTGAAGATTTCTCAAGATTCACATGGGTTAAATTTTTATTTCATAAGAGTGAATCATTTTTGGAATTTAGAGATTTTTTTTACTTGAATTAAAATGAAACTATGATGTGAAATGTTAATAATTCAAAGTGATCACATAGGTGAATTTAAAAATAAAAAATTTGAAGATTTTTGTAAAGAACATAAAATTGATCACAATTTTCAGCACCTAGAACTCTTAGCAGAATGACATAGTTGAAAGAAAGAACATAATATTAATTGATGCTGCTAGAGCCATATTGGCAGAATATTCACTTCTTAAATATTTTTGGGCTGAAGCAGTTTGTTCTGCATGTTATATTCTAAATAGGGTGAACGTTAGATTGAAATTGAACAAAATACCCTGTGAGCTTTTTAAAGGGAGAACACCTAATTTATCACATTTACATATTTTTGGATATAAGGTGCTCATTCATAATAATAGAAAATCTCTTTTAGGAAAAATTTGATCCAAAATTAGATGAAGAAATTTTTCTTGGATACTCTAGCGTTAGAAAATCATATAAAGTATTTAACAAAAGAACTTTGATAGTTGAGGAGATCATACATGCTATATTTAATGAATCAGATATTTTGGAAGAGTCAAGTATGGAAGAGAATGATATAGAAAATAACTCCCAAATGATTGAGAAGATTAATTTGGATGAAAATTTGGAACTAGAAAATCATATACCTAAAGAATTGAAATTTTTTAAAAATTACCCTAAGAAATTGATTCTAGGTGAACCTAATAAGGGTGTTAGGACTAGCCATAGACTTAGCAAAGAAGTCAACCATTATGCCTTTATTGAAATGATATAACCCATTAATATTAATCAAGCACTTTTTGATGAATTTTGGATTTTGGACATGTAAGAAGAGTTAAATAGGTTTGTAAGAAATAATATTTGGGAATTGATTGCAAGGCTAAATGATCAAAGTATAGTTTGAACTAAGTGAATATTTAAAAATAAAATTAAAGACTTAGGAGTTGTTGTTCAAAATAAGGCTAGATTGGTGGATAAGGGGTATAATCAAATTGAAGGGATTGATATTGAGAAGACTTTTTCCCCTGAAGTAAGACTTGAAGCAATTCGAATTTTGCTAGCCTTTGCCTCTTTTAGATGATTTAAATTATTTCAAATGGATGTTAAAAGTGCTTTTTTGATGGGATGATATAAGAAGATGCTTATGTTAAACAACCTCCAAGTTTTGAAAGTTCTAAATTACCTAAACATGTGTATAAATTGAAAAATGTATTGTATGTATTGAAATTGGCACGTAGGGCTTGGTATGAGAGATTAAGCGCTTTTCTATTAAAAAGATCTTTTGTAAAAGGAAATATGGACACCACTCTCTTTTTAAAGAAATTAGGAGATAATATACTCATTATTCATATAGATATTGATGATATCATTTTTGGATTTACAACTAAAAATGTTTGTGATGATTATTTAAAAATAATTAATAATATATTTGAGATGAGTTTAATGGGAAACTTAAGTTATTTTTTCTTGGTTTTAGCATTAAACAAATTAAGGAGGGAACATTTCTTAGTTAGTTAAAGTATGTTAAGGACATCTTAAATAAATATGAAATAGATAATACTAAACTAATAACTACACCAATGAGTTTCTCAGTTCAATTGGATAAGAACCCAAAGGGAAAATCTGTTGATAAAAAAAAATTAGAGGAATTATTGGATCTTTTCTTTATTTTACAACTAGCACACCATATATTATGTTTAATATTTATTTATGTGCTAGATTTCAATCAGATCCAAAAGAAACACATTTGATAGCAGTAAAAAGGATTTTGAGATATCTTTTGGGAACTTAGAACTTAGGGATTTAGTATCCTAAGTACAGATCTTCATTTAGAATTATTGGATATTCTGATTTAGACTTTGTAGGTTGTAGGGTTGATCAAAATAGTATATCTAGAACTTGTTAATTTATAAGAAATTCTTTAGTTTTTTTGTCCAGTAGAAAATAGAATTATGTAGCCATATCTACTGCTGAAGCTGAATATATTATCTTAGGAAGTTATGTGGCACAAGTTCTTTGGTTGAAATAATAATTGATTGATTTAGGATTTATAATAGGTACAATTTTAGTTTATTGTGATAACACTAGTGCCATTTGCATTTAAAAAAATTAAATTCAACATTCTACAACCAAACATATAGTCGTAAAGCATCATTTTATTAGAGATCATATAGTCAAATGAGAAATTTAATTGAATCATGTTTAAAATGAAAATCAACTTGCAGATATTTTATAAAACCACTAGCTTTTTGATACTTTTAGCACCTTAAGAACAAGGTTAGGTGTGATTGATCTTAATGCTTAAATAAAATCCTCTACAAACTTGATATATTTTTATATATATTTGATTTTGTTTTTTGTTTAGTTTTTGTTTAAGTTGTTAGTGTTTTTATTTTGGTTTTTATTTTGAGAGTTTTTTTTTTTAATTTAGATGTTTGTCACTTGTGTGAGGTTGATTGAATTTGAGAAAATTTTCTTGATTTTATTTTCTTAATGTTTTATTCGTATTGTACGAAATTAGTTTCGTATTATATGAATTCTATAGCATATCATTGATTTGTTCTAGAGTTAATTGCAAAAATTCTAGATTTTTAAAGATTTTCATATTGTACGAACTATACAGATTTGTTTGTATGCATGTGGATGGTTATCCAGTTAGAGTCAGTTATTATAATTAATCGTACATACAAAATTATATTTTATCTGTATGATCCATATGGGACAAACTTAACCGTCATTAAAATGATTTTAAATAACTGATTATCCTGGACGAACACCTATTTGTCTGTACGATCATATGGTCCAAAAGTCTGTATGAAAGGATGCCTCGTAAATTATGTGTTTACAAAAAGTCATTTCATTTTGGACATTATCATTTGTCCATACAAAAATTATTTTGTCCCACACAATCTCAAGATCGTATGTATGAAGCCATTTTCGTACAATAAGTTGGGTTATTTTTCTTTAAATAGGAGGACTATTAAATTCATTTCCATTCACTTCCAAACCTTTCTTGAATCATTTTAGAGGCTCCAACCAAGGAATGACAAGTTCTAGCAAGTGCTCTCGAGTTACTAAGGGATCATCATCAAGGGGTGGGGACGACAACTTCTTGTCTAGAGATAATGAGAATTATTTTTATATGTATATTGCTGCCAAAATCACTCCTTCAAGACTACTAATGAAAGTTCGTTAAGGATGTTAAGCCCTATAGAACTGGCCCGAGGCTAACCAAGAGGGGGGGGTGAATTGGTATTTAAAAAAATTCTTTAAAACCAAAAGAACGATTATCACAAACCAAATCACTACAAAAATAAGTGCAGAAGAAAATAAATAGGGAAGCCGTAAAAACAAAAATACAATAGTTTATAGTGGTTCGATCAACTCGACCTACGTGCCCTCCGAGTATTGCACTACCAACGTGACTCTCCTTTAGCCCCCACAGCTAGGTGGAGAAGCCCTCACAAAAACACCTCCTTTTTGCCACACCCGGCAAGGCAGAGAACCCAACTCCTTTTGCTTCCTCTTGAAGCAGGCAGATAACTATGATCACTTGCTGAAACTTACCTCTCCCACCGGCCGATCAGTTCAAATTGGAGGAAAATCATTCAGAGTATCGCCCTGAATTTGAGATGTCCGATCCAAATCAGCTAGGAGCAACCAAGGGTTTTTGAATGGATCGTCCAGGCCAATCTTGCGATCGTCCAGGACTATGTGATCATATCAATCATCCTTAATTACTCCCATGATTTCCAGATTAATTTAGGCATAATTATACAATATCGTCCAGGCCGATCAAAGAATCGTCCTGGCCGATTTTCAAAAATACAGAATACCTAAATTGATCATGGCAGCAAATTCTTTCTGTATTGAGCATATCATCCTGGCCGATACAGGTATCATCCTGGCCGATCGATTAATTACGACTGCCTTAACTAAGAAATCCTGATTAGATCTTCTATTTTGAACTCGATCGTCCAGGACGATATAAAATATCGTCCAGGATGATGTGAGTAAAAACACAAGTTCTAAATCTCTCAAGTGTGTGTGTGTAGGGTTACTTAACATCAGTCACTTCAAGCAATTACAATTGACTCAAAAAAGAAAATAGAAAAATACAGACTGACTCAACCCTAATCTACCCAGTCTTAAGCTTATTCTGATTTTTGTCCGATCTTTAAGTCCTGAAAAGTCAGTAGAAAAAGGCAGTCGTAGTGAAACAAGATTTGTTTGTTATCATCAAAATCATAACCTAAAAAATATGTTTGTAATAATCTCCTCCTTTTTGATGATGTCAAATATATCGATAGTCAATTCTAAAATAGTAATGCAAAACTAAATAAGCTTTCAAATTTTTAAGTATAACAAGTATAAACATACTACAAGAGCAAGTATAAACATACTACTCCCCCTTTTGACATCTCAAAAAGGAGGAGAAAACTAAAAAAAAAACTAAAGCAACTAAAAACACAATAAATAAAAAGAAAGCAATCCACAGAAAACAAAAACTAAAACTACATAAACAAGGGATCCTGATCATCAGATGGAGATGGAGGTGGTGGAGCCTACTGAAAGTAGCTAGCTAGCATAGTAAACTGAGCATTGAACCATGCTATGTCCTTGTCATGCTGGTTCTGCTGGTGAGTAATGTAGTTGTCAAAATGAGCTAAGTCCTCTGTGCGGTGCGGCTCGTAGCAGGTCATGTCCTCAGAATGTTGCTTCTCCTGTGTAGCAATATAAGCGTCGAAACGGGTCTCCCAACGATCAAATCCCTCCTCCTCGACCCGCTGAGGTTCCCCATCTCCTGGGTGGAGATGAGTACTGTGAAGGACATTGAATGAATTGTTTTAGTAACAGGGAGGCGGGGTTTGGCATAGAAAATGATTTGCAACAGACCAGTTGAGTCAGGATCAGAGATAGTTAAATGCAGCTTATTCCCAGTGGTGGATAGTTGAGCAGTTCAGCACAGTCTTGATATATGATCTCGACTGGGCGTCGATTCGTACAGGAGGTTAGGGCAGTGTAGGCAGCATTTATTTGGAGATTTACAAATAGAAGTTCGGAGGCAAAAGGGAATTCTAGAGTAAGAATGAAGCAGAGAGAAGTGTGAGCGAAGAGATCTAGTACCGGATATGAAAGGTAGGCAGGATTGATTATCCCAGAGAGAGTGATGATGCATTCCTAGTACTGACGGTAAGCTGCTTGATCCTCCACTTCCCTGAATCGAGGGTCCAGAGTGGCCCTCGAGGAACTTTTAGAAGCCTGTCGAACTCGCTTCCCACCAGCCATAGCAAGAAATCAGTAAGTAAAAAATGAGATAAGAAGAAGCTTTGATGTGAAAACAATGGCTTGAATGGCCTGAATTTAAACAAATGGCCACATCGTCCTATACGATCGCAAAATCATCCAGGACGATTTGGTTCAATTATTGCGTACAGGCCGATTGGTCAAAAAGGTGGTCCGATCGTCAGGGTCGGTCAGATATCGGCCAGGACGATTAGACACAAGCAATCGTCCCGAGGAGTCAATTCAGACGACCGTTGAAAAAGCAGATCATCCGGGCCAATTAGGTGTATCGTTCAAGACGATGCACATTAATTGATCGTACCAGCCGAAGTTAAAACGTTTTAAATCTGTGCCACGTGTATCGTCCAGGACGAACAGTGGATCGGCCAGGACGATTGTCCAATAATGGATCGTCCGGGGCAAGTTTTAAGGATTTAAACATACTGACATGTGGATCATCCAGGACTATCAGGTCTATCGGCCAGGACAATGACCATAAATGCATCGGCTAGGATGAAAGATGTATCGGCCACAACGATAAAAAATGATTGCAACAGAGTTCGATCATATCGGCCAGGATGATAAAGGATCGTCCGGGACAAGAGTTACATAAAGCTCAAAAAAGTTCACCAGATGAATTTTGAAGAAAAAATATCATCTCATCCAGGACGATATAGGTATTGGCCAGGACGATGTGACAAGATTTTGAAAATCAAGGAAAGATGGAGATGATCAGAGAAAACCCTAAACAAAAATAAATACAACAAAAATAAATAAAAACAAGAAAAAAATAAAGTTTTTTGTTTTTAATTTTTCTATTTTTTTTTTTTTAGCAATGCAAGTATATGATAAATTTCTCAAATAATTAAATTTTAAAGTTTTGAACGATCAATGAGTTAGCAATGTCACAATCTGAAAATGGTAAAAAATTCGATCCTGTTTACCCTAGCTCGGACTTCTTTCAAGATAAAATTTGTCTTTTGAAAATAATAGATCTAACTCAGAATAAATTGGACAAAAAAGAAGATCCGTTCAAAACTTGGTTATAAATAAAATATCTTATAAAATAGTATACTAAAGTAATTTGTCTTTATCATGAAATTTGAAATCAAGCCTTCGAAAATATCAAATACCCCATGAGTCCTTCTAAGTTTTAAAAGTTTTGAAAAGAGAGGATAGCTTGTATTTAGTGGGCTCATTTTATGCCTCTTGTCACTTTGATTGGCTCTTTGAGCATCTATGATTTTTGATACACTTTCATGTATATACTTTTCTTTTCAATTTGGCGTCATTGGTTTTTTTTTTTTTTTGCAAGCTAAAAACTCTTTAACAAACCCTTAAAAAGGTTCTTAGTTGTGATTATATCTTTTAAATATTAGAGAAGAGGAGCTCTCTCTCAAACATAGGGAAGAACAAACCACAAAACGAAAATCAAAATCATTTGATAAGAGCAATGGCAAGATTTCAATTAATTTGAAAGATATATAAGAACTTTGGATCATATATGTAAGATAGACTATTTTAGCAAGGTAAAAAGGATCTTAATTTCAAAAACTATTTGTTAAAAATAGATAGACTTTTTGTTTAGGAAAGAAAACTATATCACTAAAAGAGGTTAGAGGGAGGGAAACCATCAACGGTGTTTTTCCCCTTTAAATGATTTAGAAATGCTAATTATTGCCCATAAATCTCCAATGTTTAAGAACAAGAAAAAATCATCAAAAAGAAAACAAAAGTAAAAAAATGACTAGAACAAAAAAACGATCACAAAAACAAAACATAATAATAATCAAAATGCAATTCAAGAATTTGTTAAGCAGCAAGTTTAAGCAGTTATGAGCTGTGAGCCTCTGTTTGTCCAAGTATCCTATATTCTTACAAGGTCTTTGGTGAGAGCAATCCTGCAAGAATCAATAACCGTCAGACTTAGAAACCCAAATAGGTTTGGGTCCCTTCTCATAAAAAGTAGTGTATAATGCATGTGTGTTATACTGTGAATCATGCAATTTTGGTCTCCACACCCAATGTGTACTTCGGTTAACAGTGCAAGTGTATGAGATGTGTCCAAGCAAGCCACATGAAAAGCATCTAACATCAGGAAAAGGATTTCTTAAATGATTTGGATTGTAATGCCTCTTCCTAGGTCTTGGCTTTAGATTAGAAGTAGGTGTCATCCAATTTCTCTTAATTGAGTCCAATTCATCTTTAAGCCTCAAGTTAGTATCTTCCAAAGCATTATTATCAATCCTCAAGTTACGCTTTATTTCTTTAGATTTCTTCAAATCATACTTGAGTGAGGTGTGTGAAACTTTTAATGCATCATGCTCATCAATTAATTCTAAATGCTTTTTGTTTAAATCATCAAATTCATCAAGTAGAGCCATGTGATTTGAATCAATCGTAGAATGATCTTTGAGAATAATTTCATATTCTTTTTGTAAATTCGAAAGTTTCAACTTTAAACTATAATGAGTCTTTTTAAGTTCTTTGTATGATGCATGAATTTTCTCCCAAATTTCGAACAGTTGATCATAAGTTGTTTTACATACCTCTTCTTCATCACTTTGATCAAGATGATCTTCTG
>NW_021319307.1:475508-494201 GCF_001605985.2 Dendrobium catenatum | reverse complement strand
ACGTTTTTGGGGAACTCCTTGGCTGCTGTCTGACCTGAGAAAACCTAAAGGAGAGAGAGAGGGAGGGAGAGAGAGAGAGAGGATCTTGTGAGGGGGAGCTTGTGAGGGGATTACCAAGGGTTGCTCCAAGCATTGTTCCCTTCTTCGTCTACAGAGTCTCTAATCTTGGAAGGGTTTGGAGGATAAGTTTCAGCAAGTGATCGTAGTTCCTCGCCTGCTTCAGAGGAAGAAAAGGAGTTGGTCTCTGCCTGCGTTGAACAAGAGCTCTTAAATAGAAGAGCTTCAAAGGGGCTCATTAATTGCAAGTTGCCGACTTTATCGTCCAGGACGATCTAGAAATCATCCTGGCCGATCAGTACAAAACTCATGAGATCGGCCAGAGCATCGCCCTGAATGTAAACTGAACGATTAAAAATTTGCTTGATCATCCCGGTACGATCTCACGATCATCCCGGCCGATCAGTTCAAATCGGAGGAAAATTGTCCAGAGCATCGCCCTGAATTTGAGCTGTCCGATCCAAATCGGCTAGGAGCATCCAAGGGTTTTTTAATGGATCATCCAAGAAGATGTGATCGAATCAATCATCCTTAATTACTCCCATGATTGTCGAATCAATTTAGGCATAATTATACAATATATTCCAGGCTGATCAAAGAATCGTACTAGCTAATTTCCAAAAATACATAATACCTAAATTGATCATGGTGGCAAATTCTTTCTGTATTGAGCATATTGTCCTGGCCGATACAGGTATCGTCCAGGCCGATCGGTTAATTACGGCTACCTTAACTAAAAAATCCTGATTAGATCTTCTGTTTTGAACTCGATCATCCAGGACTATATAAAATATCATCCAGGACGATATGAGTAAAAACACAAGTTCTAAATCTCTCAAGTGTGTGTGTGTAGGGTTACTTAACATCAGTCACTTTAAGCAATTATAATTGACTCAAAAAAGAAAACAAAAAAATACAGACTGACTCAACCATAATTTACCCAGTCTTGAGCTGATTCCGATTTTTGTCCAATCTTTGAGTCCTGAAAAGTCAGTAGAAAAAGGCAGTCGTAGTGAAACAAGATTTGTTTGTTATCATCAAAATCATAATCTAAAAAACATGTTTGTAACAACTAATTCAAGATGAAATCCACTTTTTGGTTATGCCTCAATTTGCTTCAACCCATTTCTCCTTCATTTTGACTTTAATTTATGCTTATCAGAGAGAAACTTTTCACTATTTCCTAGCAAATATGAGGGTTAGTGAGGATGAAAGTAGCATAACTTCTTTTGTAAAAAAACAAACTTGTGGAAATTACTAAGGAAGATCTAGGAACCTTTCTTCACTTAAGGACTCATGGGACTAGCGCACACACCTTAACCTCTAAATCTTACTATGACTGGTCTGAGATAAATAAAACTCTTAAAGGAGTAACTTAAGTATGTCACTTAGCTAGAGTTTACACTTTGAACCAAAATGCCAAGGTCATCCAATATGTCTTAAGAACTTTAATCATTCCTAAAGATGGTGATCGCATAAATATGACTCCTCTTCTGTCCATCATTATCTATTTGATCATGACTGGATAACCTATTGATGAGGCCCAACTCATCTTGGATTGACTTTATAACCTTTCTAAAATTGGGCTTCCTCATTAGAAGAGGAAGAAAAATATTGCTCTATGATACTTAGTGACCTATATTTTAGAAAAGAAGTACAATATTATTCATCCTAATCCTCCCACTGAAATGCCAATCTTCTTCACTGATGCTTCTTTTCAATCTCTATTTGGGAGGAATGAGAGTTCAAGTGAGGATATTGAGGGAAAAGGGGGAGCACCTGCACCTACTCAAGGACCTGATCAGAATTACTTACAGGAGATGGTCCAGTGATTTGATCAGATGGAGACTCATTTTGATCAACACTTTGATCAAATTCAGACTCATCTAAACCAGTAGGATGCACGATACCAAGAAGATAAGGGGTGGATTCGAGGTTAGTTTGAATCGGTGAACACAATTTAACTATGATGAATAGCTATTTTTTAGTGTTCAATCAGCCACCTCCTTTAGACTAGGGTCCCTCTAACTTTAACTATACTTCTCTAATGTTATTCCTATCAGACCTTAAATTGTGATATGATGTTGTATTTTTCTTCAGTTGTTCCTTTGCATTTTTTTGTGACTTAGTTGTACTTATGTGATGTGATGTAATGTTTGCTATGATATTGATATTAGAAATTGTATGTTGCAAATCTTATTGATATCAATGAAAATTGACATGTTTTTGTATATATCTTTATTTTAAGTTTTTTAAACGATAGTATTCATATACGAGAAATATTTTAAAATTGATCATTAAAATTAGATTTAAATTATTTTGCTTTTCAAATTAATTTCAATATGAAAATCCAATCTTTCAAAAAATTTAAATTAAATTTTAACTAGATCTAGATACAGAAATCAATTTCATGTTCTTTTAACAAATAATTATTGCAATTTTAATATCTTACTTTTTTTTTCTTTTTCAATATGTTTATTTTTATTATTAGTGATATTTGATTTTAGATAACTGATTTTGGAAAGAATTAAAAAGAAAATCAAAATAAAATGCACAATATGAGGAAAAATTAAAAAAAAAATGCAATGGTTTGTAAATCGAAAAGATGCACAAAATGTGCCACAAAAAAAAGATACACAAAGTGTGTCATTCATAGAAAAGATATGCAAAGTCAACAAATTTAAAGTTTTATTAAGTTCTTTCATTTATCATTTTATATCTACTTCAAATCTATCTAATTAACAATTATACTTAATATTGAATTTGAAATTCAAAAATATTCATTTTTTCACTTTTGCAATAATCGTCCTTATTTAAATTTGTCTAGAATAATTTATGACTTTGATTAACTTTTCTTTTATTAGTTGTTCTTTAATTTAAAATTTTGAATTTTTTTTTTAATTTTAGTATGAAATTAATGTTGTAATTGCAATTGGTTTAAAGAAATTTTCATAGTCATTTCTTTTGATTTTTTTGTTTGACGTCTTTATTTTCAAATTCTACTTCCCTTTTTATTATTGTTAAAAGGCAGAGTAATAATATTATTTGTGTTGTATGTTAATTGTGTTTGTTTGTATTTGGTTTTTGTGTTTTGTGTTTCGTGTTTATGTTGTTTGTGTTTGTGCTTTTTGGATATTGTTTGTGTTTGTGTTTTTTGGATTTTGTTGTTTGTGTTTATATGTTTTTAAATAATTAAAAAAAATTGTGCTCTTCATGGAAACTCTCTATATTCACATGTTCATTCTTTTAGAGGGAGCTAAAGAGAAATTTAAAATATACATGTTAACTCAAACAATAATTATTTTGCCATCATCAAAAAGAGCGAGATTGTTGAGATTTTTGCAACTTAATTTTTCGATTGTTGACATTCATGCAACATATATGTTTTTTAGGATTTCAAATAGTATAGTTTTAATTATAATTTCTCCTAACATATTTTGGATGTATTGCTTTTGTTATTTGTATGTACTAACATTTTAGGAAAATCATACTCTAGATTATTGAAGACTTCAAATAAGAATATATTAGGGTTCATTGTAAATAGAGTTTATATTTTTTATTTTATTGAGTCTGAGAGAGTATGATTATAATCGAGTAATTGTATACACACACACTAGTGGAGTATTTAAAATTTGTAAAATGTTTTAAAAACTAATCGTACAGTATGTATTCATTTTGTACGGGACGATTTGTTCAGTTACACTCTCCTACGAGTAGTTAAATGAATGAGAGGAGAAAATTTTTCTAAGTATGATTCATGTTGTACGAAGTGTCCTTCATACAAATAACATCCAGAGTACGAATTGGACGATTCCCTTTTCGTCCCTACGAAATATAAGCTTTTTTCAACTAATCGTATTGTACGATTTCTTGTTTGTATAGACGACATCTAGAGTACGAATTGGACTGATCCTTTTCGTCCTGATGAATCCCAAAGTTTTCTAAACTGATCATACTGTATGATATCTTGTTCGTACAGACGACGTCCAGAGTATGAATTGGACGGGTCCTTTTCATCCCAACGAATCCCAAAGTTTTTTGAACTGATCGTATTGTACGATATCAAGTTCGTACAGATAACATCCAGAGTATAAAATTGAAGGGTCCCTTTTCATCCCAATGAATGCCAATTTTTTCTAAATGGATCGTACTGTACAATTTCTTGTTTGTACATACGATGTCCAGAGTATGAAAATGTGGGGTACCTTTTCGTCCTGACAAAATTAAAAAATTTACTAATTATTCATACAGTACAAACATGATTCATATTGGCTGATTATCATGTTCGAAAATATTTCATTCATATTCACAAAGGTTCGTACACAATAGTTTTTGAACTATTCGTACATATAAATATATGATCGTACAATACGATCATAAATGCTTAAAATGGAAATTTTTAATTTTTTGAACGTTTTTTTGTGTCATTCATATAAAATGTCCTTAGAAACGGATGTGAAAAATGTTATTCTTCATGATTTTTCAAGGGCAAGTGAAAGAGTGTTTTTGGGAGAGTGTTTGAGAGAGAGTTTTTATAAGTGGAGTATGACGGGATCACACGTTTACTCAAAGGTAAGAATCTCTTTTAGTTTTTGGTTACAACTCTTCTTCTCTTCTTTCTAGTTGCTCAAGAGAAGATCTTTCAAGAAGATTCAGTACTCTGCCGACACTTGGAGGATTAGAAAGTACGACGATTTGTTGAATCTCGTTGATTCTTGAAAAGGTTATTAGACCTAATCTAATTCCCAAGGCTAACCAAGAAGGGGGGTAAATTAGTAATTTTAAAAACTTGATCATTTCTTGTATTTTAAAATTATAGAAACTGATTAATGAACTTGAGAAAGTTGATTTAATTTTTTTTTAAAACAATTTTTTAACCACAGAAAAATTTAAAAACTTGCAAAAAATAAAAAGCAACAAAAATAAAAAGACACAAGAGTTTATAGTGATTCGGTTAAATACGACCTACATCCACTCCCTGAAGTCTCCATTTTCAGGTATTGTACTATACCAAAGTGACTCTCCTTTTACCCTCATAGCAAGGCGGAGAAGACTCTACAAAACTCTCTTCCACCAATCCCCGGTGTGGCAAAGAACCGTCGTCCTTTCACACCCTGCAAGTGTAGGCAGACAACCTTCATCCTTTCATACTCTCCAAGTGTAGGCAGAGAACCTTCGGCTATTCACACTCTCCAAGTGTAGGTAGAGAACCTTTGACTGTTCACACTCTCCAAGTGTAAGCAGGAAACTTCGACTGTTTACACTATTCAAGTGTCGATAGAGAACCGGACCTTCTTGAAAGATCTTCACACACGAAATCTGGAAGGACAAGAGAAAAGAGTGAAGAAAATACAAAATACACACAGAGATCCTTAACCTTGAGTAACCAAGTGAATCATTCACGCTCCAATAGGAAGAAATCTCCTTTAGACATTCTCTCTAACTCTCTCCTTCAATTTCCCTTTACCATTTATGAAGACCAAGTGACAAAAAGATTAAATGACAATCTTAAGTGGACCTTTTATAGAAAAGACACGAAATATTGTCCATAAAATTGCATTTTTCAAATATGACCGTCCATGATCATCCCATATGATCGTATTTCGTACGTACGAACAGTATAGAAATTGTTGCATATGAAATCAATATGAATCGGTATGAACTGCCTTCATACCTGATCATCATCCCGTACGAACGGGGTTCGTCTAGTATAAATAGTTATTTTTCAAAGTTCGATAGTACGAAAAGTCAGATGGAAGTACAAGTATATATAATAGAGCCCTTCATCTCGGTATGATTGAAAATTATCATCCGTACGAAGTTTGCATTTGGCAAAACCAGAGGAGATCATCCTGGGACAAACGGAAATTATCGTCCGGACGAACTATGTATTTCCCAAAAATAGAGGAGATAGTCCTGGGATGAAAAAAAATATCGTCTAAATGAATAGTGTATTTTCCAAAAACAAAAGAGATTGTCCTGTGACGAATGGAAAATATCAACTAGAAGAATTGTATATTTTCCAAAAATAGAGGAGATCGTCTTGTAACAAACAAAAAATATCATCTGGATGAACTGTGTATTTGCCAAAAATAGCGGAGATAGTCCTAGGACGAACGAAAAATACCGTTCGAAAGATCTTAATATTTGGAAAAAATTTAACCCTCTCTATTTGTTCCATTGCTCATTAGGGAATATAATATACCATATCATCTCATATGAACAGGGTTCATACTATACGATCAGTTTAAATAATGTGAATTTTAAAACTCTTCTCCTGGTGTGTGAGTGCTCAGTTACTCAATTACAAACACACTATCTAAGACTCAATAAAATAAAAAATATAATAACTCTAAACTGAATTTGATTTGAAGTCTTCAACAATCCAGATTATGATTTCCCTGAAATGTTAGTAAACAAAAGAGCAAAACAATTCTTCCAAAACGTGTTAGGAGAAAATAATAATCAAAACAATAATATTTAGATTCATCAAAAATATACAAGTTGCAAGAATGTAAAACATGCAAAGCAAAGTAGCAACTCTCTCAACAATCTCCCCCTTTTTGATGATGGAAAAACAATTATTATTTGTGTAAATTTGAAAATCCTAAGTTTCTCCTAAACTCCCCTTGAATGAATAAGCATGTGAATATAAGGGATATTTAATTTTTTCATACACAAAGACGACCACACAAAAATGACACTAAAACGAGAAAAAAAACCCTAAACATGAACAAAAAAAACCTCAAAACACGAACAAAACAAGACACACAAATAAAATAATCAAATATCAAATAATATTTCTCCCCCTTTTTTATAGAAGCAAAAATAGATGAATAAATAAGCTACGAAAATGTAATAAGTCATATGATAAGTCTTTGATAATTGATACTGAAAGATATTGAGTTATATTTGTAATAACAAGATTAATGTTCATTAGAGAAAAATAAAGATTCATATCATTTAAGTTAAGATATAACATAGACAAGGAAAATAAATCAAGGTCATGTATCATTCTAGACAATCAGATAAGAAGAATTATTGCAAAGGTGACAAAATGAAAATTAATTTAAGTCCAATTTAAATACAAAATATAATTGATTATTAGATTGATTTGAAATTGAAGATTGAAAGATAGAGAAAAGAACATATACTTGTGGTGCTTTGTGCATCTTTTCAATATTTGTGGCACACTTTGTGCATCTTTTTATATTGGGCTAATTTTGTACCTCTTTTTTAATTTGTGAACCATTGCGCATTCTTTTGATTTTTGTACATTTATTCATTTCTCAAGTTTTTAATTGATCTTTCAAAAATTGATAATCTAAAAGCTTAAATTTTTCTAAGTATAAAGATACTTATATTGAAAAGAGAAATTAAAAATAATAAAATATCAAAATTGCAATAATAATATTAAAATTATGTTAGTCTAAAATGAATTATGAAATTAATAGCCTTAACTTGATCGAGTTATAAGCCAACTTAAATTTTTTGAAAAATTAGATTTTTCTAATGAATTTTAATTTTGTATTACTTTTAAAATTATAACACTTATTAGATCAATTATATTAGTATAATCATATAGGCTAACGAATATTTCTAAAAGAGATAAAAAATAACTAAAATAAGACAATATAGTTTTTATTGATATCAAGGTAAATGATAATATATTGGAGCACAATTGATATCAATATATAAGATTCATTAAACATAGAAATAAAAACTAGCAACAATCACAAACATTCAAACTATCATCACATCACATCATCAGAACTGGTAAAAAAAAACACATAAGAAGCACATCAATCATTCTGAGGGCCCTGATCTGGAGGAGGTGGCTGGTTGAATAGATTAAAATAGTTATTCATCATAGCTATATTCGTGTTGACCGAGTCAAAATAACCTCTTACCTAGCCCATATCCTGCTGATATTTAAAATCCTACTACTAAAGATGAGCTTCAATTTGGTCAAAGCGTTGATTAAAATGAGTCTTAAGAAAATCAGAATGATCTCCTGAAAGTTTGGTCCACCAGCAGGTGCAGGTGCTCTCCTCTCTTCCTTAGAATCATCACCTCTATTATCTTTAGCAAAGATTGCTCGGAATGAAGCATCATTATAGTAGATATGCTCTTCTAGATGTGGAACAGGAAGAACAATATCATACTTCTTTTCAAGAATGTATGTCAGAAGGTGTCCTAAAGCTATATTCTTCTTTCTCTTATGGGATGCATGGCCAATTTCTGAAAGTCCATACATGTAATCAATGATCAGTTGGGCTTCGTCTATTGGTTATACAGTTATAATCAGGTATGTTATAGTGGAAAGAAGAGGAGTGATATTTATTCGATCACCGGCCTTTGGAATGATAGAAGTCCTAAGAACACACTGAATGATTCTGGCATCTTGGTGTAAAGTATTACATTAGGTAAATGGCATACTTCTCTAATCCCTCTAAGCACTTGGTTTATCTCAGTCCAATCAAAGTCAGAGGCAGAGGTCAAGGTATGGGCTTTAATTCCTTGAGTCCTTAAAGTTAAGAAAATCCCCAGATCCTCCTTGGTTATTTCTACCCTTTTTTTCAAAACATAGGAACTAATCCTACTCTAGTCATTATTGAAAGTCATGTTTGCAAGGAAATATTGAAAAGTTTTTTTTGTTATAGGTGTGAATCAGAGTGAGGATAAAAGAAAATTAGGTAGAGGCGAAAAGTGGCATTACTTTAAAGAAAATGTTCTCCTAAAGAACAACTCTAAAAGGGGTGATTTTTGCTGAGACAAACCTAGAAAAAGATTCTTTACTTGTTTTGGACAGAAAATTTTCTTCGGCATTATTAGAGGAAGGTCCCGAGTCTATTTCTTAGCCAGTCTACTCCTTTTGCTAGAGCTTGCCATTGAAGGATTTGGAAAGATGAGAGGGTTTGAAAAGACTTTTAGAGAGCGTGAAATTTGAGTTCTAAAGTCCTTCTATTTAAAGAAAAAAGATATTTCGTACGGACGAAAGTAGGTTCGTCCTATACTATGCTTAAGTTCGTACATACGAAATAAAATTTCATATGTACGAATGAATGCATTTAAAATAAAACAATTTTTTGTATTCACATAATTTATGATGCATTCTTTTATACATATTTTTTGACCAAACGATCGTACAGACGAACAGGTGTTCGTCCGGGACAATCGGTTATTTAAGATCATTTTAATGACGGTTTCGTTCATCCCCCATATTGATATGCCACATGTTTGTATGCATGAATTTAAGGTTCGTACGTATTATCCAAAATAATAAATGCTTCTACCTGTATAACCATCTATATACATACATACGAATGAATATACATCGTCCGGATGATCTAGGGATCGTATAGACGAACTGTATTGAAAACAAAAATGATACAAAGACTGACGTACCCAACGATCAATATGCTACATAATTCATCCTGTACAAAATGATTTTCGTATAATATGAATAAAACACTTAGGAAATTTCATACAATCGATCAAAAATATGAAATCTGATGTAAAAAATATTTCAAACACATAAAACACAAAAGTATAGGAACAAACATAGATATGCACATAAAATTCCAAAAAATAGTAAAACACACATAAAAACACATATCAAGGATGCAAAATTTTTATTTAAACATTCAGATCAATCACACCAAGTCTTGTTCTTAATGTACTGAAAGCATCAAAGGCTAGTAGTTTTATAAAAATATTTGCAAGTTAATTTTCTGTTGAAACATGATTACGTTCAATTTATCCTTTAGATACATGATCCCTTATTAAATGATGCCTTATGTCAATATATTTGGTTCTTGAATGCTGAATAGGATTCTTTGAAATGCAAATGGCACTAGTATTTTCATAATAAATTGAAATAGTGCATATAGTAAATCCTAAGTCAATCAACTATTATTTTAACCAAAGAACTTGTGCCACGCAACTTCCTAAGACAATGTATTCAGCTTTAGCAGTAGATAGGGCTACAGAATTCTATTTTCTACTGGATCAAGAAACTAGTGAATTTCTAATAAATTGACATGTTCTAGATGTACTCTTTCTATCAACGTTACAACCTACAAAGTGTGAATCTGAATATTTAATTATTTTAAATGAAGAGCTAAACTTAAGATTCTAAATTCTTAATTTCTGAGTTCCCAAGAGATATCTTAAAATCCTTTTCACTACTATCAAATGTGATTCTTTTGGATCTAATTAAAATCTAGCACACAAACAAACATTGAATATAATATCGGGTCTGCTAGTAGTCAGGTAAAGCAAAGATCTAATAATTCCTCTAAATTTCTTTTGATCAATATATTTTCTCTTTGGGTCCTTATCTAACTGAACTGAGGAACTTATAGGTGTACTGACAGATTTAGTATTGTCCATTTCACACTTTTTGAGGATGTGCTTAACATACTTCGACTGACTAAGAAATATATCCTCTTCAATTTGCTTAATGCTAAAGCCTAGAAAGTAACTTAAATCTCTCATTATGCTCATCTCAAATTCACTACTCATTATTTTAGAAAATCCATCATAAAATTTTTTATCAGTAGATCCAGAGATGATATAATCAACATAAATTTGTACAATGAGTATGTCATCTTCCAATTTCATTAAAAAGATAGTTGTGTCTACACTTCCTTTTTTAAAAGATCTCTCAAGTAGGAAGGTGCTTAACCTCTCATGCCAAGCCCTAGGTGTCTATTTCAATCCTTATAATACTTTTTTTAATTTGAAAACATGATTTGCGTATTTTGAATTTTCCAAGCTTAGAGGTTGTTCCACCATCCTCTTGAATCACCCCATTCAAAAAGACATTCTTAACATCCATTTGATATAATTTAAATCCTCTAAAATAGACAAAGGCTAATAAAACCCTAATTGCTTCAAGTCTAGCTACAAGGGAAAAGTCTCCTCAAAATCAATTCCTTTAATCTGATTATACCCCTTAGCCACCAATCTAGCATTATTTCTAATGACTACTCCTGAGTCAATCATTTTGTTCTTGAATACCCACTTAGTCTCAACTACACTTTGATCCTTTGGCCTTACAATTAATTCCCAAACTTTATTTCTTATAAAATGATTTAATTCTTTTTGCATTGCCAAAATTTAAAATTCATCCAAAAGTGCTTGATCAATATTTGTGGTTCTATTATAGAAATAAATATAGAATGATTAACTTCTTTACTCACTCCATGCCTAGTCCTAACACCCTCACTAGGTTCACCTAAAATCAATTCCTTAGGGTGGTTTTTAGAAAATCTCAATTCTCTAGGCAAAGGATTTTCTATCTTCAAATTTTCTTCCAAATTAACTTTTTCAATCTTTTGGGAGTTTATTTCTATCTCATCCTTTTC
Organism: Dendrobium catenatum; assembly: GCF_001605985.2. Classification (NCBI taxonomy): domain Eukaryota; kingdom Viridiplantae; phylum Streptophyta; class Magnoliopsida; order Asparagales; family Orchidaceae; genus Dendrobium; species Dendrobium catenatum. Next base: position 482,772 of record NW_021319307.1, on the reverse strand, counting down.
AAAATTTAGCTCTTCCAAAATACCAAATTCATCAAATATAATATGTGTGGTCTCCTCAATTACTAAAGTTCTTTTATTGAATACTCTATAAGATTTTTCAACACTAGAGTATTCTAAAAAAATTCCTTCATCTGGTTTTGGATAAAATTTTCCTAAGGTAGATTTTTCATTATTATGTATGAACACCTTACATCCAAAAATATACAAATATGAAAAATTAGGTGTTCTCCTTTTAAGAATCTTATAGGGTGTTTTATTCAAGTTCGATTTGATGTTCACCCTATTCAGAACATAACATACTATGCTAACTGCTTCAGCCCAAAAATATTTAGGAAGTGAATATTCTGCCAACAAGGCTCGAGAGGCTTAAATCAATATTTTATTCTTCCTTTTGACTACTCCATTCTGCTGAGGGGTTCTAGGTGCAGAAAAATTATGATCAAACTCTTTTTCCTTGTAAAAATCCTCAAATTTTTCATTTTCAAATTCTACACCATAATCACTTTGAATTGTTATAATTTCACACATTAGTTTCCTCTGAATCTAAGTCAAAAAATCTCTAAACTTCTAAAATGATTCACTCTTATGATATAAGAATTTAACTCATATGAATCTAGAAAAATCATCCACAATGATAAATCCGTATATCTTCCCTCCTAGACTTATAGTTTTGACTAGTCCAAAAAGATCCATATGCAAAATCTCCAATGATTTACTAGTTCTAAGATCCTTATTGGACTCAAAAGATGACTTCACCTATTTTCCTAATTGACATGCATCGCAAAGGTGATTTTTAGTAAAGTCTAGTTTTGGTATACCTCTCACTAAGTTCTTTTGGGTAATCCTCCTAAGATTTTTCATGCTAGAGTGACAAAGTCTCCTATGCCAAAGCCATGATTCATCAGAAATAGTTTTCAAACAAAAAATAGTAGGAGTTTTGATACAATTCAAATCTAGCATATAAACATTATTTACCTGTATACCATATAAAATATCATTACCATTCAGGCTTAATATGCAGTAAGTAGAAAAAAATTTAACACAATATCATTTATCACATATATGGCTAATACTTAAAAGATTATGTTTTAAGCCTTCAACTAATAACACATTCTCAATAAAAAAGTTTTTCAAATTTCTATCATACCTGATCCCATCACCTTCCTTGTGGTGTTATCTCCAAGTGTAACCCTGCTCTATTTCTGGCTTTCAGAGATATAAATTATGCAGTATCTCTAATCATACGCTTTGAGCAAATACTATCCAGGTACCATATGCTCTCATGAGGCCTTGTGTAGATGTAGTAGTAGTTTATCCAAAGTATGTGTTTACCATTACAAGATCATAATCTGCTTCTGCAAAATGAAGCAAATCTTCTCCCTTTGCATTTCTATTTGTTATTCCATAACCAAACAATATGAATCCTTTCATAGCTCATCTTGTTAAGATCTATGCACCCATTTAAATTACTTACAATAAATATTCTTTCTTCCCTATGTAGATGTAGTAGTAGTTTATCCACCTCTTCCTGGAATTGATTTTTTTTTTTTGAACTTTTCTTCTAATCTTAATTGAGGAGAATAGGGACTATTCACATTGCCAAGTGATAGTTATCTTAATAGAAATTACAGTATCACTAACATGTTGGTTTCAACAATTTTATCTTTCAACTTTATATCTATTATGATTACAACCTTATTTCTATTTTTATCTTTCCAACATGCAATAATTTATCACCCTCTCCAATATCACTGGATTTTCTACTTTTCATTTAGTTTCTTGTAAATAATTAATATTTATTCTTCTTGTAATTATCTCTACTAATTATCATCTTCATTTTCAATGTTATTAAAGTTCATTTGCAATTCTAACCTAGTCAAACATTGTTTATTTTTCATCACAATCACAATCGGGTTAAATTGTGATGTACGGGTGATATCCTAGCCCGTACTTAAATTATTTCTTATGTGTATTGAAATCAAAAGACTACATGAGAGTGTCCACCTATGCTACTGGTAAGGAGATCTGGGATAGATTGTGTATCCCATATGAAGTAACTAGTGAGGTTAAACAGTCTAAATTAAATATTTTATTGCATGATTACAAACTCTTCGGCATGAAACCTAGTGAAACTATATCTGACATGTACACTAGGTTCACCTAGTTAATGACATCCTTGCATGCACTAGGTAGAGAGATATCTAATTCTAAAAAAATCAATAAAATTTTGAGATGCTTACCTAGTTTTTATGATGCTAATGGGAGAACAGAGTCAAGTTTAGGCATCGTGTATCTGGTGGGAGATTTTTTTTGGACATCAGCTTTATGTTTTCTTATTTCGTTCACTGAAAATTTTGAAATTTTTATACTTATTGTTTCCAGGCCTGATATTCCAAATGCATCACGTTCAAGTGCTGAGAGTTGATTTTTATACCTGTATACCATATAAAATATCATTATCATTGAGGCTTAATATGCAGTAAGTAGAAAAAAATTTAACACAATATCATTTATCACATATATGGCTAATACTTAAAAGATTATGTTTTAAGCCTTCAACTAATAACACATTCTCAATAAAAAAGTTTTTCAAATTTCTATCATACCTGATCCCATCACCTTTCTTGTGGTGTTATCTCCAAGTGTAACCCTGCTCTATTTCTGGCTTTCAGAGATATAAATTATGCAGTATCTCTAATCATACGCTTTGAGCAATCACTATCCAGGTACCATATGCTCTCATGAGGCCTTGTGTGAGAGTAAGCCTGAAAAAATCATGAGGCCTTTTGGCAATTTTAAAACAGATGCATGTATGATATGTCTAGATTAATGTATTTTTGGTCTCCACACTAAATGAGTTTTTCTATCTAAAGTACAAGTGTGTGTAATATGACAAATCATCCCATATTTATAGTATTTAACTCCAGGAAATGAATTTCTCAATCTTCTATTACTATTCTAATTCTTCCCGAGTTGTAAGAATTTTGGATACAAAATAGGATTTGTAAAATCTTCAAGTCTTGGGGGTATCCTATTTTTCTCGAGAGCTTCCACTTTCAATCTTAAAAATGTTTTCATATCTTCTAGAATTTTCTTCCTATAATTCAAACGATATTTTTCACTCTCTGATTCATCTTTATAATTTTTAAATTCTTTTTCTAATTCTGCATAGGATGATTTTAAATTCATATTTTTCTTATTCAAATCATCAAATTCATCAAGTAAGCTCACATGGTTGCTATAAACTAATGCATGATCTTTCCTAAGGAACTCATGGTCTCTATGAAATTCTTGTAATTCTAAGTTAAGACTAGCATGTATTTTCTTCAACTTCTTATATGCATCATGTATTCTTTCGAAAACTTCTAAAAGTTCAGCATAGGTTAAGTCATATACCTCTTCTTGATCTAACTGATCAAGATTTTGGCCATCAAGCACAAGTTGGTGACTTCTTCCTCCTTTTTAGTCTCTGACAAATCTAAAGCTGAGTCCGCCCAAAAAGCTCTTTGGAATTTCTTCTTGCCCTTCTTAACATTTGATTTCTCCTCTACCTTCTCCTTATTAGGAGTGGCTTTAAGTTTTAGGCAATCTGACTTAATGTGTCTAGGTTTCTTACACTCGTAGCAAATCACATCATTAGAAACCTTGACATTCATATTGAACATACCTCGATTCCATTGTTGATGTCTCTTTTTCTTCCTCTTTAGAAAGCTTATGAATTGTCAAGTCATCAAAGTGATATCATCCTCATCCTCAGATTGTGATAGATCACTCTCCAACTCCTCCACTTTCAATGCTATGTTCTTCTCCCTTCATGATTCTCCTATATCAATCTTTCTTTGAATCACTCATTGCTCATAAGCAATTAACAATCCAAGAAGATTATCAATAGAGTAAACATTTAAATCTTTAGAATCTGATATAATAGTTATTTTTACATAATAAGAAGTAGGCAGACAACAAAAAATCTTATTAACCATTTCAACATTTATTAATTCCCTATCTAGTGCATACAAAGAAGTGATTATCTGAGTGAATTTTGTGTACATCTCATAAATAAATTCATTTGATTTCATGCAAAATAATTCATAATCATGCAACTAGATGTTTAATCTAGATTGTTTAACTTCATTAGTCCCTTTATAAGTTATACAGACTCTATCCCATATATCCTTTCCACTTTTGCAAGTAGAAACTCGTATGTAGTCCTCTGACTTAAGTGCACAAAAGAAACTATTTAAACATTTAGCATTAAGTTGTGCTAAGTCACGTTCTTCTACAGTTCAATCTGCAAAGGGTGTTTCTACTCTAATGCCATCAACTAGTCTAGTTGGTTTTATATACCCTTCATATATTAAGATCCACATGCGATAATCAAGTGACTGTAAAAATGTAGAAATACGTGTTTTCCAAAAATCAAAAGAGATATTATCAAACAAAAGAGGTCTAGTGATCGAATACCTTTCAGGTGTGTTTTGGTTTCTAAAACTAGCCATGCTCGTTAATCAAAAAGTATTTTAAACTTATGATTTTGAAACAATGCTCTGATACCACTTATTGAATCTTGTTGATTTTTGAATAGATTGTTAGACCTAATCTGATATCCTAAGGTTAACCAAGAAGGGGGGGGGGGGTGAATTGGTAATTTTTAAAATGATCCTTTCTTGGATTTTAAAATTATAGAAACTGATTAATGAACTTGAGCAAGTTGATTTAAATTTTTATTTAAAATAATTTTTCAAACATAGAAAAATTTAAAAACTTGCATAAAATAAAAAGCAGCAAAAATAAAAAGACACAAGAGTTTATAGTGCTTCGGTCAAACACGACCTACATCCACTCCCTGAAGTCTCCAACTTCAGGTATTGCACTATACCAAGGTGACTCTCCTTTTTCCCCCACAGGAAGGCAGAGAAGCCTTTACAAAACTCTCTTCCACCAATCCCCGGTGTGGCAGAGAATCATCGTCCTTTAACACCCTCCAAGTGTAGACAGAGAACCTTCATCCTTTAACACTCTCCAAGTGTAGGCAGAGAACCTTCGATTTTTTACACTCTCCAAGTGTAGGTAGAGAACCTTCGACTGTTCACACTCTCCAAGTGTAGGCAGAGAACCTTCGATTGTTAACACTATTCAAGTGTCATCAGAGAATCGAATCTTCTTGAAAGATCTTCACACAAGAAATATGTAAGGACAAGAGAAAAGAGTGAAGAAAACACAAAATACACATAGAGATCCTTACCCTTGAGTAACCAAGTGAACCCTTCACGCTCCAATAAGAAGAAATCTCCTTTAGACACTCTCTCTAACTCTCTCCTTCAATTTCCTTTTACCATTTATGAAAACCAAGTGACAAAAAGATTAAATGACAGTCTTAAGTGGACAATTCATAGAAAAGACACGAAAAACTGTCCAGAAAACTGCATATTTCAAATTTGACCGTCCACGATCATCCCGTACGATCGTATTTTGTACGTACTAATATTATAAAAACGATTGTGTATGAAATCAATATGAATTGATATGAACTACCTTCGTACCCAATTGTTATCCCGTATGAACTGGGTTCGTCTGGTACGAACATTTATTTTTCAAAGTTTGTTAGTATGAAAAGTCAGGACGAACTACAAGTATATTGAACAAAGCCCTTTATCTTGGTACAATTGAAAATTATCGTATGTACAAACTTTGCATTTAGCAAAACCAGAGGAGATCGTCTTGGGATGAATGGAAATTATCGTCTGGACGAACTATGTATTTCCCAAAAATAGAGGAGATCATCCTGGGACGAAAGAAAAATATAATCTAAACAAACTATGTATTTGCAAAAAATAGAGGAGATCATCCTATGATGAACAAAAAACATCGTCTAGACGAATTATGTATTTGCCAAAAATAGAGGAGATCGTCCTGTGATGAACGGGAAATATCGTTTGGATGAACTATGTATTTGCCAAAAACAGAAGAGACCGTCCTGGGATGAACGAAAAATATCATCTGTATGATCTTCATATTTAGAAAAAAATTAACCCTCTCTATTCGTTCCATTGCTCATTAAGGATAACTGACCAGATCATCTTGTACGAATAGGGTTTATACTGTACGATCAGTTTAAAAAATGTGAATTTTAAAACTCTTCCCCCGATGTGTGGGTGCTCAGTTACTCAATTACAATCACATTCTCTCAGACTCAATAAAATGAAAAATATAATAACTCTAAACTGAATTTAATTTGAAGTCTTCAACAATCTGGAGTATGATTTTCCTGAAATGTTAGTACACATAAGAGCAAAATAATTCTTCCAAAATGTGTTAGGAGAAAATAATAATCAAAATTATAATATTTGGAATCATAAAAAACATACGAGTTGCAAGAATGTAAAACATGCAAAGCTAAGTAGCAACTCTCTCAACACGATTTTGTTAAGTTGTTCAGCATTCTTGTTTTTTCTAGTTGCATTTTAAGCATATGTTGGTCTTTGAAAAAAGGATCTAGAATCATGGAATTTAAGTATCTTTCTATCTCTTATTTTTTACTTAATTGGGAATTCTGGGATACAAATAAACCATTTGGGTTGTTTTATCTTTGGTATCACCTTCACCCCAATTGGTTTAAAATGATAAGTAGAGGTTCTTATTTTCATTATGATATTTCTTGTTTTTCTAATATTTACATTATGCTTAAATTGGTTTTTAATAAGGCCTCCTATTGCTTTGTTTTGAAGGGAGTGCCAATAGTTTCTAATTTGTAATAACTTCTATTTTTCAGTTTATGCTATATGCATCTTTTAAAAAAAAAAAAGAATAGACTTTGTTTGATTAGTTGGAAGGAAAAGAGATGTTAGCCATGCTTGACTATTTGACCAATTTTCATGGTTTTGAAGGGTTCCATTGACTTTTTGTATTCAACCAATCTAATGAGATTTTTTTTTTGAAAAATGGGTTTTAAGGGAAGGGTGAAGGGTTGGCATGCATGTTGTAGAAGATATCTCCAAAAGGTTGCCTAAGTTTGGTATATGTATAATAATTGAATGGAGATTTAAGTACATGCATGAATTTGGCTCTTCATGTTAATTGACCAAGTCAAAACAATAATGATTTGACACATGAAAATGTTGGACATGCCTGGAATATCGAATGAAATGATTTTGAATGTTCAATGTTATTTTTAATCAACAATAGTTGACTTGGTCCAAAAAGTTCAAATAATATTTTTGACCCAATGGAGTTGGTCCCATATGTTAAGATAGTTGCTATTTGCATG
>NW_021319307.1:454881-475408 GCF_001605985.2 Dendrobium catenatum | reverse complement strand
TCTGTTCTTGCCCTTCCTCCCATTTGCTTTCTCCTGTAGCTTCTCCTTGTTAAGAGTGGCTTTAGGATTAGAGCAGTCCATTTTTATATGTCCAGGTTTTTTGCATTCATAATAAATCACATCATTAAAAACTTTAACATTTTGTCAAACTTATATTTATTCCACTGATGGTGTCTCCTTTACTTCCTTTTAAGAAAACTCCTGAATTGCATTGTCATTAAGGTAATATCATCCTCAAGTTATAAATGATCACTCTCCGAGTCATCCACTTTCAGTGCTATGTTCTTCTAATTTCATTGTTCTCCTACATCAATCTTCCTTTGACTTACTCCTTGCTTATAATCAACTAGTGATCCAAGAAGATTATTAATAAAATAAACAATTAAGTTCTTAAACTCTATAATAACAGTTATTTTAGCATCATAAGCAGTAGGCAAAAAATAAAGAATTTTATTAACCATTTCAATATTCATTAGTTCCCTACCTATGCATGCAAAAAAGTGACTTTTTGAGTGAATCTTATGTACATATCAGAAATAGATTTATTTGGTTTCATGCAAAATAATTCATATTTAATCTAGATTGCTTCACTTCATTAGTCCCTTCATATGTGAAACAAAGCCTATCATAAATGTTCTTTCCACTTTTGCAAGTAGAAACCCGTATGTAATCTTCAAATTTAAATGCATAAAAGAAACTATTTAAATATTTTGCAATTAATTATACTAAGTCACATTCTTCTAAAGTTTAGTTAGTAAATGGTTTTTTAACTCTAATGCCATCTACAAGTCTAGTTGGTCTAGTATATCCTTCTTGAATTAAAATCCATATGCGATAGTCAAGCAATTGAGAAAATATAGACATACATGTTTTCCAAAAATATAATGAGATATTATCAAATAACAGAGGTCTAGTGATCCAATACCCTTCAGGTATGTTTTTATTTCCAAAAGTACCCATTAGCATTTTCAAAAAGTAGTTTAAACTTATAGTTTTGAAACAAAGCCTTGATACCACTTGTTGATTCCGTATAGATTATTACTCCAATGCTAATGTCCCAAGGCTAACCAAGAGGGGGGGGGGGGTTGAATTGGTAATTTTAAAATTTGTTTTTAATTTTTTTAATAGAAAATTAATTTTTGTATTTTTGTCAAAAGTAAAATTTTCACTCACAAATATTAAAGTGCAGAAAGATAAAAATGCGAAATATAAAATAACACAGATTTATACTGGTTCAGTCTAACAAGACGTACATCCACTTCTTGAAGACTCCATATTCAGGTATTGCACTATTACCAATAGTGACTCTCATTTTGCCCCCATAACAAGGTGGAGAAGACTTCATAATTTTTCTCTCTTCTACTAATCCTCAGTGTGGTAAAGAATCATTGTCCTTTCAAACCCTCTAAGTATCGAAAGAGAACCGTAATCTATTCACACTCTCCAAGTATCGGTAGAGAACTGTCATCCTTTTTTGATAGAGAATTCTCATTTGTTCGCACTCTCCATGTTTCGTTAGAGAATCATTGTCCTTTCACCCTCCAAATATCGGCAGAGTGCCAGTTCATCTTCAAAGATGTTCTCTCAGGCAACTAAAAGAAGAAAAGAAGAGTAGTAACAAAAAACTAAAAGATATTTTTACCTTTGAGTAACCTTATGATTCCTTCACACTCTAATTACAAGAACTTTATGTAAAACACTCTCGCAAAAACAATCTTTCACTTACACTCAAATAACTCACGAAGTACAATTTTTTTTAGTTAATTTCTAAGGACTATTTATATAAAATACATGATAAACCATCCAAAAAACTAAAATTTTCAATTTGAGCTTGCACGATCGTATATTATGATCGATGTTCGTGTTGGACAAACAGTTCAAAATTGATTGGCACGATCATGTATGAAATGTTTTTATATAAGACTATTATTATATCGTATGATATATATATCATACATTATGAATAATTATAAAAAAATTCTTCTTCATCTAGACAAAAATGTTCTCCATAATTTCATACTCTGGATGTAGTCTGTATAAAATCTAGATTCTATTGGAGAAATAATTAAAAAAAATTACATGTTCTTATGGACAAAAATGTTCCCCATATTTTTGTACTCTGGATGTCGTTTGTACGAAAGCCATATTGTCCTGGATGAACAGTTAAAAAAAAGTACATGTTCGTATGGACAAAAATTTTCCCCATATTTTTGTACTATGGACGTCATTTGTACAAAGCCAACTTTGTATAGTACGAATAGTACTTTGAAAATTTTTTTGCCCAATGTTATATTAACTGCTCGCTAGGGGAAATAAACTAACCAAATTGTCATTACAAACTAAAATTGTACAGTATGATTAGTTTAAAATTTTATAGAATTTAAACACACCTCTTATGTGTGTGTGCATGGTTACTCAGTTATATTAATATTCTCTTAGACTCAATAAAAGTGAAAATTATAGACTCTATTTATAATAAATCCTAATCTATTCTCCCTTGAAGTCTTCAATAGTTTGGAGTATGATTTCTCTAAAATGTTAATACACACAAATAATAGAAGAAATATATCCAAAATATATTAGGAGAAATAGTAATTAAAATAATAATGTTTTAGTCATCAAAAATACACATGTTGCAAGAATTGCAATAATAAAAAAACTAAATTACAATAATCTCAACAATTCCCTCCTAGGCCAGCTATGCTAACGGGACCAAATAGGTCCATGTAAAGGATTTCTAGTGGCCTAGATGTATTCACATCCTTGATCGAATGAACTTATGATTTTACTTATTTTCCTAGTTGGCAGGCATCAGATAAATAATCCTTAGTGAAGTCTAACTTAGGTACGCCTCTAACTAGGTTTTTTTAAGTGATACTTCTAAGTGTTTTCATGCTAGCATGACATAGACTCCTATGCGATATCCAAGATTCATCCATTATTATTTTTAAACATAATTAATTTAAATTTTAAATATAATTAAGATCTAACATGTAAACATTATTTATTAATTTTCCTTCTAATACAAGTTTATCATTTAAGATAATCAAGCATTTGTTAAAAATAAATTTTATGTCAAAATCTTTGTCACACAATTAACTAATGCTTAACAAATTATGCTTTAAACCATCAGCTAATAAAACATTTTCAATTAATTTTTTTTAGCATTTCTAACAACACCCGAGCCTACCACTTTTCTGGTGGTGTTGTCTCCTAAAGTCACCTTGCCTCTAGTCTTGGTCTTTAGTGTAATTAACTTCTTCATGTCTCCAGTCACATGTCTCGAGTTGCCACTGTCCAAGTACCACATGCTCGTACTAGGTCCTTCATGAGAGCACCCCTATAATGTCATTCAAAGGTTAGATTTGGGAACCCAAATGAGTTTAGGTTATTGTAACTCGAGCTTATGAGTTTATGTTTTTGATGATAGTAAATGTTGTGGCTCACATCTTATTGTCTATTTATATTTGCACGTGTACTAACTTTTCGGGAATACCATGCACCATTCAATAAAGATTCAAGGCTCAAAATTAGATAGAATATGTTTTGTTGTAACAATTTTTGTAATACTCATTGATATAAATTTGATTTCTTAAGTCAAGTCTTATAAGGGTGTATGCTTTATTGGTGGCCATCCACACATACACTCAGGTGGAGTGAGATTGAGTCAAAACTAAAAGTTCAAGTTTTAAACTAATCATATTGGTCGATTTATATTATCCAGGATAATCAGCTCATTGAACTAATCATACTGGACCATTTTGATCATCCAGGATGATTTGTTATAATCTTGGAAAATAGCCGCCAATGATAATTTAGGCAAGGAATTAAGATTAAAATTTTATCCTAATTATCCCAGATGATCTAGATTGTTCTAGACGATAAGTATAAATCATGCATAAATTGATCATGTGATTAGGGGATTAATTATGGTTAAATTATATAATCAGATCATCCTTGATAATATGTACATCGTATTAGATGATGTTTACTGACATACTTGATTTTTCTAAATCGTCCAAGATGAAATACCATAATTTTTCTTATAATTGTCCATGACGATCTATTATATCATCCTAGATAATCTATATAAATTTGAACTGATCATCCAGGACTATCTTTATATCATCCGGGACTATTATGTTAAATTCTGCACTTCATATGGCAATCCTACGATTGTCTAGGATGATATGTGGCACCGGAATTGAGTTTTTAGGGTTTTCTAAAACCTTCTTTTTAAGCACATCATATGGGATGATATTTACCGCAAAGATTATTTTTAGGGTATTTTAAAGCCATCTATTCAAGCTTTGTTAAGGCACTTAATAATTATCTTTGGTAGCCATTGAAGCTTCATTCTTCTAGAGAAAATTTGAAGAGAGAACTTAAAAGGGAGAGTGAAAAAGGGTGGAGTTTGAGAGTGGGAGAAGATCCTTGGAGGGGGTTTCAAGGGAGTGTGAAGGGGGTTTCACATGGTTACTTCAGCAAGCTTGCACCTTAGTACCATCAAATTCAAGGTTTTTCTTGAGGAAAGTTTTGGGAAGAAGAAGATCTCTTTGGTGTCAAAGGACCCAGCTACTCTGTCACACCAGAAAAGGTAGAAGTGATTTTGTAAGGGCTTTTGTGCCTAGTTGAGGGGGCTAAAGGAGAGTCACTAAAGGTTTAGTGTAATACTCAGATCATGTCTCCAAAGAGTGGACATAGGTCAAGTTGGATCAAACCACTATAAATCTGGTGTGTTCTTTCCTTTATTATTTTTGCACTTTATTTTTATTATGATTAACTGCTTGGGTAAAATTTTTTATTAATCTTTTTATTATTGATTTTTTTTATTTTCACTGCAAGATATAAAAAGATATTTCTTTTAGTTAAAGAAGTTTTAAATATCCAATTCACCCCCTCTTAGTTAGCATCCGGACTAGTTTGTAAGGGCTTAACATCCCTAAAATACTTTTTTAATCAAGTAGTTCATTTTTATCAGTAGAATGTGTATTGATGTAGTTTTTTTAAAATTATAGAGAGGAAGCATATTTGTTGAAAAGAAAAAAAAAGGTCAATGATGCCAAATTTAGAAATATACATAAAGTGTATCAAAAATTAAAAGATTCGCAATGACGCCAAGTTTAGAAAGATACATAAAGTGTATAAAAAATTAAAAGATGAACAAAGTGCACCAAACAACTAACAAGAGGCACAAAATGATCCCAATAAAAGTAAGCTTACCTTTTTTGTACTTCTTAAATCTTAAGAAAACCTTTTTATCTATTGATATTTTTGATACTTGAGTTTGAAAATCATGATTTTTGATTCACCAATTTTTGTATTAATCTTCTATTTGATATATTTCATGAAAGGAATTTTTAAAAAAAGTAGTGTTTCTTTCTCTAATTTATTCCTTTATTTAGATATTAGATTAAAAATTTTTTGAGCATTTAAAAAACTTGAGTTGGATTAACAATTTCTAAATTTCTAACCTTTCTAGGTTATGCGTTATCAATACCTTCCTTACTGAGTTTTTTTAATAAAATAAAGTGGTAACTTTCTCATTTCGAGAATATTTGATTATTTAAAAAAATCATCTTCACAAGATCAAGGATCATTTTTATTTTCTAATCATTTTTTTTCACTAATCTAATTTTCTGTGTTCCTCCTTTTTTTAATAATGTTAAATGGGGAGAATGTACTGTTGTATTTACATCTATTTTAGTTTATCTTTTTTATTTATTTTGTTATACTTTTTAAAATAAAAAAAAAATAAAAAAAATTATTTTCCCATATTTTTAAAATTTTTATCCTAGTGAGGGGGAGATTAGGAGAAAATATTTTTTAATTTTACAAATTCAACCAGTAGGATTTGCCATTATAAAAAAGGAGGAGATTGTTGCAACTCGAGCTTATAATTTTATATTTTTAATGATAACAAATATTATGGCTCACATCCTGTTATCTACTTATATTTACAATATATTTTTGTTTGTGTGTGTACTAATTTTTTAAGAATATCATGCACCATCCAATAAAGATTCAAGGCTCAAGAATGGGTAGAATATGTTATGTTGTATTAATTTTTGTATTACTCATTAATATATTTATGATTTCTTGGGTCAAGTCCTATAAGGGTGTATGCTTTTTTGGTGGCCATGCGCACACACAGACTCAGGGAGAGTGAGATTAAGTCAAAACTAGAAGTTCACATTTTAAACTAATCATACTAGATGATTTATATCATCCAAGATGATCAGCTCATTGAACTAATTGTATTGAACAATTTTGATTATCTAGGATGATTCATCATGATCTTGGAAAATAGCCACCAATAATAATTTAGGCAATGATTTAAGATTAAAATTTTATTCTAATCACCCCAAATTATCTAGATCATCCTGGACGATCAATATAAATTATGCCTAAATTGATCATGTGATTAGGGGATTAATTATGATTAAATTATTCAATTATATAATCTTAAAAAAATCTATATATTGTATCAGACAATGTTTGCTGACATGATTTTCCTTAATCGTCAAAGATAAAATACCATAATTTTTTTCCAATCATCTAAGATGATCCATAATATCATCCTAGATGATCTTGTAAAAATTTGAACTGTTTATCTAGGACTACACTGATATCGTCTGGGATTATCAGGTCAAATTCTATACATTATACGAGACAATCTTGCCACCGTCTAGAATGATATATGGCATTGAAATTGAGTTTTTAGGATTTTCTAAAGACCTGATTTTAAGCACATCGTACGGGACGATCCTGCGATCATCCTGGATAATATTTATCATCAAGATTATTTTTTAGGGTTTTTCAATGCCCTATATTTAAGCTTTATCAAGGCACTTGATAAGTGTCTTTGGCAGCCATTGATGCTTCATTCTTCTAGAGAAAACTTGAAAGAGAGAGAGGAAAGGGTGGAGTTTGAGAGAGGGAGAAGATCCTTGGAGGGGGTTTCAAGGAAGTGTGGAGGGGGACTCCCACATTTTTTCTGGCAAGTTTGCACCTTAGTACCATCAAATTCAAGGTTTGTATTGAGGGAAATTTTGGGAAGAAGAAGATCTCTTTGGTGTCAAAGGACCTGACTACTTTACCTCATTAGGGAAGGTGCAATTGATTTTGTAAGGGATTTTCCAGCTAGCTATGGGGGCTAAAGGAGAGTCACTAAAGATTTAGTGTAATAATTGGAGGGTGCTTCCAAGGAGTGGACGTAGGTCAAGTTGGACCGAACCACTATAAATTTGGTTTGTTCTTTCCTTTATTATTTATATACTTTATTTTTATTACGATTAACTGCTTGGGTGAAATATCTTATAAATCTTTTTTTTTATTGATTTATTTTATTTTTACTACAAGATATAAAAAGATATTTCTTTTAGTTGAAGAGATTTTAAATATCCACTTCACCCCCTCTTGGTTAGCCTCAGGACTAGTTCATAAGGCTTAATATCCCTGATGAACTTTCATAAGTTCCTCCTTATGCTTGTATGAATGAGATGAATGCATGCTATACTATAATAAATGTAGTTTAGGTCTCCACACTAGCTGTGTCCTACAGTGAATCATGTAAGTGCGGGCTATGTGACCTAGCATGCTACAAGAGAAGCACCTAACATCGGGAAATGGGTTCACTAACCTATGTGGGTGGTGATGCCTCTTATTAAAGTTATGCGATGCATGAAATGTCGGGGGTTTGCTTATTTGTGTTAATGGGGATGATGGTTTATCATTTTTAAATGCCATGAGTTTTTCTTTTAATGCTTTATTTTCATATTCATAAGCTGCCTTCCACTTTAGCTGATGTTCTTTATTATCTATTTCCCATGCAAGTTCATCTAATTTTTTACTCTTTTTCTAATTCAATATGCGATGTCTTCAAGGAATCATGTGCATCAGATAATTCAATATGCTTCTTATTAATACATCAAACTCACCAAGTAGGGACATGTGATCTCCATCTAAATCTTAATATTCTTGAACTAAATTAGCATGCTTAGTTTGTAAAGAACTAAATTCAACGTTAGGATTAGCATGCATTTTCTTTAACTTTCTATACAAATCATGGATTTTTTCAAAAATAACCAATATATATATTCATATTAAAGTTGACATACATCATCTTAATATGATTAATCAAGATTATCATTAGCCATTAGACACAAATTCATTACCTCCTCCTCTGCTTCTTCTTTTGACAATTCTGAGGTAGAGTAGGCCCAAAATGCCTTATGTCTTCAGCGTCCCTTTATTATATTTTTGCTTCTCCTCACCCTTCTCCTTAGTTAGATGGATCTTTATATTGGGCCAATCAGCTTGAAGGTGACCTAGTTTTCTATATTCAAAGCAAATTGTCTTAGATGAAACTTTATTATTCTTCTAACTTTTACATTTGTTCTAATTATTTTAATAACGCCTTTGTTTTCTTTTTAGAAAATTTTTGAATTATCGGGTCATCAAGGCTATATCATCATCTTCCTCTATTGTAGAACTTTTACTTTCTAAATTGTTTGCTTTTAGAGTCATCATCTACTCCTTTTCACCTACATCATTTTGCCTTTGACTCACTCCTTGCTCGTAAGCAATGAGTGACCCAAGAGAATTGTCAATTGAATAAATGTTTAAATCTTTGGACTAAAAAATTGTTGCGATTTTAGCATCATAAAAACTAGGTAAGCATCTCAAAATTTTATTGATTTTTTTAGAATTAGATATCTCTCTACCTAGTGCATGCAAGGATGTCATTAACTAGGTGAACCTAGTGTACATGTCAGATATAGTTTCACTAGGTTTCATGCCGAAGAGTTTGTAATCATGCAATAAAATATTTAATTTAGACTGTTTAACCTCACTAGTTACTTCATATGGGATACACAATCTATCCCAGATCTCCTTACCAGTAGCATAGGTGGACACTCTCATGTAGTCTTTTGATTTCAATACACATAAGAAATAATTTAAGTACGGGCTAGGATATCACCCGTACATCACAATTTAACCCGAGTGTAATGAAAAATAAACAATGTTTGACTAGGTTAGAATTGCTAAATGAACTTTAATAACATTGAAAATGAAGACGATAATTAATAGAGATAATTAAAAGAAGAATAAATATTAATTATTTACAAGAAACTAAATGAAAAGTAGAAAATCCAGTGATATTGGAGAGGGTTTGGTTCTTTGTAGGTGTTTGGGTCAATGTAGAGTGGTTCTTACATCAAAAATCATTTCAATTATTTTAAAATTTGCTTTAAAACAACTGTAATTATTCTTTGTTAGAAATTGCTTTTGCGACATGAAAGTATGAGACGCGCTAAGAGGGGGGGGGGGGGTGAATTGGTATTTTTTGAAATAAAGAACAAGTCCTAAATAGAAGTTTTAATTTTTTTATGATTTTCAAAAAATAAATAATTAGCTTGAAGCGGAAGCTACTGATTAAAACAAAATTACAACAACGATGATGTAATTTTAAATCATATAATAAAGTTCTAAAATAGAATTCTCACAAAGTAGTTGTAATAATTAAAAGATGCAAAACAAAATAAAGTGCGATTACTGGAAAAAAGACACCATAAGATTTATAGTGGTTTAGTCACTTGACTTACATCCACTCCCTGGAGTCCTCCACTCTAAGAATTTCACTACTCAAAAGTAATTCTCTTTCTGCCCCCATAATAAGGCGGAGAAGCTTTTTACATAACCTCACTTTCACCTTCCCCGATGTGGCGAAGTACCAAATGCTATGTCACCCTCCTAGTGACGACAGCGAACCTTCTAAATTTTCTCCCTCCTGAAGAAGGCAGAGGGCCTTTGAGGATGTCAACCTTGAAGTCTCCCCCCCTAGAAAGCTCCCACAAGATTTACCCGGTCCATAGGAGGAGCAAGCGTATAGTAGGCTTGGAGCAACCATGTGATCCCCTCACACTCCTCCCTTATAAACTCACCTTCTTCGTCTCACAAGCCCTAAATCCCTTCAAGAAGCTCCCTCTCAAGAGTTCCGTTCCTTTATCACATTCCTCTTACTTAATTCAAAATTCAAAAAGATTACTTAAATATAAAGCTCCAAGAAACCCAAAGTTTTTCAATTTAGCCATTTTTATTCATACAGTATGATCATAGATCGTATAGTACAATCAGTTCAATATAATGTGATAAACTTCCTCTGTTCGTACAAGATGAATGCTGGGACGACCAAAATTTATTTTTGCTCATCATCTAGTATGATCTAACTCATACAGTACGATCAATTAAAATCTTCAGATCGTTTGGTACGATGTGCATATTATCCATTATGATTAGTTAAAAAACTAAGGGATCATCCAGTACGATCTTCAGGATGATGAAAAAAAGCCTCAGGTCATTGTACGGTTTGATCAAGGTCGTATAGTACGATCACCAATTAGTAATTATGTCTTGATTTAATTGACTTATCATGGGGGTTAATTTAAGTAAGCATTCAAATATTTGTACAGTTCGATGTGATCATACCGTATGATCAATTCATAATTCAATGATTTAAAAACTTAAATTAATTTGGTGACTAGGGTTTCAAAATAAAAACAAATCTTACAGTATGTGTTACAAATTTGATTTAAGGGAATATAATTTTGATGATAACAAATATTTTTATTTCTCTATGACTACCTTACCTATTAACATTTCAAGTTCACAAGATCAAACTGCAAATTAAACCAGCTCAAAATTGGGTAGATTAGGACTGAGTCAGTTTGTAATGTATGACAAGTGTCTTTTAGCTTTTCTTGAGTCTATTATAATATTGTGGGTCCTGATGCTAAGTAACCTTGAACACACACACTTGGGGGAAAATTTTTGTTTTTTTAGAGTTTTTTATTTTTGATTACATCATCCAAGACAATCCACAAATCGTCCCGACTGATTAGTTAAAAATAGAAATCCTAATTATTACATCCTAATTAAGGCAGCCAAAATTTAGTGCATAGTCCTAGACAATATTAGCATCGGCTGGGATGCTAGGCTCAATTTAGAAAGAATCTACCGTCAGATCTATTTAGGCATCTTTTATTTTTGGACATCATCCAAGACATCATCCTAGATGATGCAGTGTAATTATGCCTAAATTAATATAATAATTTAGGAAAGCAATTAAGGTTTGATTACTCAATCATATCAGCTTGGATGATTAGTTCACAAACCTTAGTTCTTCCTAGATGATCAAAAATTGGTCTGGCTCCATTCAAGGTGATGCTTTGGATGATATGAACTGAATTGAACTAATCATCCAGGATGATCTTTAGATTGGCCTGGATGATCAAGTCATTTTTTCATCATCCATACATCTATTCAGGGTGATGTTCTAGATGATATTTGTCATTTTATACTAATCATCCCAAATGATATAGTTATTTTTTCAACATCTAGACATCAATCCAGGGTAATGGTCTGGATGATATTCGTCGAGTTGAACTAATCATACATGATGATATATTATCATCCTAGATGATATTTGATAATTAGTTGCTATTTAGGCCTAATTTGGAGCCATTGTTTAAAAGATATCTTATTTTCTCGAATTAAGATCTTTTGCTACTATCCTGACTTGAGAGAGCTAAGAGGAGAGGGAGAGCAAGGGGGAGAGAGAAAGGATCTTGTGAGGGAGAGTTTGTGAGGAGTTTCACAAAGGTTGCTCCAAATAAGGATTCATGTCATCTTCTCTAGTCGTCGTCCTTGAATCCTTGGGGGTTCTAGAGAGGTCTACTTCTGCAACTGATCGAGGTTCTCTGCCTGATTCTGGAAAAGCAAAAGGAGTTGGGTTCTCTGCCTGCTTCTAGAGGAAGCAAAAGGAGTTGAATTCTTTGTTTTTTATGGGCTTCTCCATCTTGCTATGGGGAAAAAGGAGAGTCACTGAGTTTAGTGCAATTCCTAGAGGAGAGGCTCTGGGGAGTGGACATAGGTCAAGTTGACCGAACCACTATAAAATTTGGTGTGTTTTTTCTTATTGTATTTCCACATTTAATTTCTGCACTCTAATTTCTGTGATGATTATTTGGTTGTGTTTGTGATTTTATTTGGAGAAATTTTTAAATATCAATTCACCCCCCATTTGGTTAGCCTTGGGACTAGTTCATAAGGGCTTAACATCCTTGACAAACTTTCAGTATGATTAGTTCATAGAGAATAATTATTGAGCCATAGTAGTTTGTATAGTATAATTTAAAATCGAACAATATGATCTATAGAGAATAAAATTTTTCTTTTCTCTTAAAATAACTCTTCTGTTGTGTGTGTGTATGGTTGCTCAGTTTGCATACACTTTTTGTGGTTCAAGGAAAGAAAAAGTAAAAATAAAAAACAAAGTTACAGACTCCTTTACATCCTATTCTACCCAGTCTCAAGTCTTTTGTTTTCTTGAGCAATATGTGAACTCCCTGAAATGTTAGTACTCACAAAAAAGAATAATATTTAAAATATTTAATGAATAATAAGATAATTCAATCGACATTATTTGTCTTCATCAAAATCTCAAGCTAGGGGCCATGGACTACAATAAAACTAGCCCTAAAGAAAATCTAAGTCAAGCCCTAAACCATAAAAATAAAAAATAAAAAAAGCGCAAGCCTGAAACTAAGCCCAAACATTAGCTTAGCCAAATGAGGTAAAAAGTAACCAATGACTCTTTAAGTTTTCAAACAATTCTCCTACATGAACTCTAGCTCTTTTACTTTTGGTAAGCATATGGAGTGTGAGTCAATCAATCCCAACCGTTGCTTGGGATGAAGGGGCTTAGAATAGGAAAGAACTTGAAAAAAAATCACATAATCATTCTAATCAAAGTTTGAGTCCACCTCGAGTTTTCCTTCTTGAAGAGAAGTTGTAATTATAGCTCTATAGAGGAGAAGTAACCATGCTACACCTTTTGGCATCCATTTTATAAAGGTAAAACCTTAACCCTAGCTTTTTTTATCTTGGATTGAAAGTACTTTGTGTTTGTTGTATTTTTTTGAATCTTAAATTACACTTCCCTATCTACTTCAATTAAGTTTTAAAGTTTTCTAAAGTTTCAAGGCATTATATCCGCCCTATTTTGAGCTTTAAAGCTTCTTTTACTTAAGATTTTTTAGCATGAATATGGAGAAGAGGAAATCATAACTGTTTATTCCTTCTATTTTTATCAAATGGCTATGATTTCACTCCAAATCATGTAAAAT
Source organism: Dendrobium catenatum (assembly GCF_001605985.2). Lineage (NCBI taxonomy): Eukaryota > Viridiplantae > Streptophyta > Magnoliopsida > Asparagales > Orchidaceae > Dendrobium > Dendrobium catenatum. Next base: position 462,218 of record NW_021319307.1, on the reverse strand, counting down.
TGTATTGTATGATCTCCAGATCATATAATACAATCACATGTAAGATTTCCACTCAAAGTATGTGTAAATGATCATACTATATAATTTTTTATCATATTGTATGATCTCAGTTTCATATAATATGATCCTTAATTCAAAAAAATGGCCAAAACTTTAAAAAATTATCAAAAATCCATTTCTCATCCAAATTTGATTCGTGGGTTTGTTGGAACTATCTCAAGCTCAAGTTTATTTTAAAATTAATTTCATTATGTTTTGACCATTGGATTGTGAGAAATTTCTTTTTTACTAAAAAATGAATGTCCTCTATCAGTCATAATCTAGTTGTCTAATTTAGCTCAAATTTAGACAAGGTAGACTTGGGGACATCCCTAACATATCATAATTTTCTAGGCCCTTGATGATAGTTGGATTTTGGCAGATGGAGTTTTCAAAGTTCTGGGTTAGATTTTAATCCAAAACTTTTAAAAAACATTTCTTTTAAAATGCATAGAATTAGGTTTTAAAATTTTTGTGGATTGTGTGTCCTGCTATATGGGTTAGGCATACCAGATTTTAAATTTATATAAATAGTAGTGACACCTAAGGAAATTAATTAAGAGATTTGCTAAATAATTAAAAATATCCTAGTAAATTCTACACACACCCAATAGGGGTGAAACTTTGAAATGGTAAACTTAGTGATATCCTAAACCGTAGGTTTTAATTTCACTTAATGTCATTTCATTTAGATGGAAAATCAAGCAAAACTAAAATTATCTGTTTATGGGGATTGAAACTTCAAAATTTATAATAAATCAAAATTAAATTAAAAAAATAAAAAATAAAGACTCAAATTTTCATGATTGAATAACCTATCTAAGGAAACTAAAAGTCCTATCAGCAAATTTCATAATTGATTAAAATTCAATAATTAAAGATAATTAATAATTAATTAAAATAAATAATGAAAAATTATTAAAAATACAAAATAAAATTTGAACCCTTGGAGTCAACCCCATAAGTCATTCTTGACATTTGGGGAAGGTTTCAAATGATTTGGAATCAATTTTGTATATAAGTAAGAAAATCTACCTAATTATGTAATTAAATATTTCAATTAAATGCTTAAACTCAAAAATTTATAACTAGTAATAAAAAACTCCAAATTAAGAATAATCGAACGCATTAGAATCATCCTTGGGTGTAATATTTAGGAAAATATCAAACTCCAAGAATTCATTAAAAATAAAAAAGTCAACATTTTGGTTAACCTTAGTTCAATAAAATACACAAACTAAAAAAAATTATAACTTATGATAAAAATTCCAAATCAAGCAAACATAGTGGCATATTACTCATCCTAGGGTCTAATATTGATTAAAAATATAAAAACTCTTGAACTTAATATAAATCTAATAGTAAAAAATAGATCATTTATTTAATACATTAAAATATTCATTTAAATACTAAAAATCAATAAATAATCAAATTTATAGTGAATCACTAATCTAATTAATTAAATTAAATTTGTAACATTAAAATATACAACCAACATTGTATTAATAAAGTTTTTACGATTTACCATGTAGGACTACGGGGCTTAATGTCCTAAGGAGGCCTAGGGTCTACATGCCCATTGTGATAGTAACATGAATAAATTTGATGCAATGCAAATCATAAATCATAATCTTAATAAACTATTAATAAGATTATCACAAACTTATGAAAATAATTAATAAGCTAAATTAAACCTCACAGGCCTAGTTTAAACAAAGGCAATTATTATTCAACCTAAATAATCAACCATAAATTACTAACTAATCAATGCCTCCTTACCTTATGTATATTCCATTTTAAAGAGTATAAGTGTGTTAAATTTTGAGGTTTAAGGATTAAACACCTTATTAAAATTTAAGACTTTAGATAACTAATAATTAATAACCATTAATTTTTAAAACTAATCCTAAAATGAACAATAAAACATCAAACTTAAACTCAAATTAAATCTTCCTTCAACCTACAATAAACTAATAAAAATATTAAAAAACTCCAAATAACAACCAAGTTTGAATATATCCAAATCACACAACCTGATGCACATGTCATAGATGGCTTGTTAGGACAACCAACACTAGTTTTAGGATAGGCCCTTATTATTTTATACTTAACTTCTTATGTGACATAGATTTAATGCAATTTTTAATGCATGTAGCTTGTTATTGTTTGATGTGGTTTGTGTTGCATATGACGTGATGTTTTTTTCTTTATAATGTTATATATGATGTGACATGTGATGAACGCTATATTTCTCCTAGGTTAAAAACAGTATGGACGCTAAAGGAGTTTTTTTGTAGGTGGCCAATGTTGCAATTTAGTTTTCATAACTATGATTTCATATCATGTGTATTTTTTGATGATTCCAAAAATTATTGTTTTGATTACTGTTTTTCCTAATATATATTATATACATTGCCTTTTTTGTTTGTGTGCACTATCTGTTCATAAAAATCATACTCCAGACTGCTGAAGACTTCAATTTAGATTTGTATATGGTTCATTGTAATTGGAGTCTGTATTTTTACACTTTTATTGAGTCTGAGAGTGTGTGATTATAATTTAGTTATAATAAACACACACACTGGGGGAGTTAAAAATTTGTAAATTTTTTAAACTAATAGTACTATACGATTTTAGTTTGTACGAGACAATTTGATCAATTATTTTCTCCAGCAAGCAGTTAATCAAAGCATGGACGGGAAATATTTTCTAAGTACTATTCATATTTTATGAAGTTGGCTTCATATAAATGATGTTCATAATATAAAATAATGCAAACATTTTTGTCTGTATGAATAGGTAAAAATTTTGAACTGTTCGTCCGGGATGATCTGGTGTTCGTATAGGCGACGTTTGGAGTACAAAAATGTTGGGAACATTTTTGTCTGTACGAATAGGTAAATTTTTTGATTTGTTCTTCTAGGATGATCTGGAGTTCATATAGATGATGTCTAGAATAAAAAATAATGGGGAACAGTTTTGTCCAGACGAATAGGAAATTTTATATAACTGTTCATACCGTACGATATACATATAGTACTGTATGTTATGCTTGTATGAAAATACTTCATACATGATCGTACGAGCCAATTTTGAAATGTTTGTCCAGGATGATTATCGATCATACTGGATGATCGTGGATGCTCAAAATTTAAATTTTTAGTTTTATGGATGGTTTTTCATGTCTTTCATATAAAAAGTCCTTAGAAACTGACTTGAACGAATTTGATATTCGTGATTTCTTAGAGAGCAAGTGAAAGAGTGATTTGAGAGAATGTTTGAGAGAGAGTTCTAGTAAGTGAAGTGGAAAGGATTCACAAGGTTACTCAAAGGTGAGAATCTCTTTTATTTTTGTGTCAATTCTCTTCCTTTTTCTTTCTAGTTGCTCAAGAGAAGATCTTTGGAGAGAACCAATACTCTTCCAACACTTGGAGAGTGTGAAAGGATGATGGTACTCTACCGACAGTTGGAGGGTATGAAAGGACGATGATACTCTATTGACACTTAGAGAGTATGAAAGGATGACGGTACTCAGTCGACACTTGGAGGGTGTGAAAGGATGATGGTACTCAACCAATACTTGGAGAGTATAAAAGGATGATGGTACTTTGCTGACACTTGGAGGGAACCACTATAAATTACTGTGTTCTTTTTATATTTTTGCATTTTATTTTTAAAAATTTATTATTATCATTGAAAAACTTATTTTAAAGAAAATTAATTGTGAAAATTATTATAAACAATTTTTTATTTAAGAGGGATATTTTAAATTATTAATTCACCCCCTCTTGGTTAACCTTGGGACAATTGCGTAGGACTAACAACCAATACAGACGTTTCAAGTGGTATCGAAACTTACTTCAAAATTTAAAGTTTAGACTACTTTTTGAAAATTAATTATGGTTAATTTTGAAAACTGTAACACACCTGAAGGGTATTCGATCACTAGTCCTCCATTATTTGATAACATCCCTTTCGATTTTTTTTTTTTTTTTTTTTTGAAGAAGTGCATCAAATTGCATTAAGAACAAACAAGAACTAATTACATGTAATAAACGGATCACACTCCTCCTTGATTAAATTTAACAACAAGGAAGGAATGTTCTCAAAAGAAAACTATCAAAAAAGAAACTACTCTACAATGCCACAGTAGCACAACATTTAGCTACTTTATTACAACTTCTATAAGCACGGAGGAAAATAACTTTATTGAAATCATTTTTGAAACACAAATCCTTTGCCGGCCATCTATCCACATGCCACTTATTCTTCTTTAGAGAATCTTGAATGAATTTGATAATATGGGTATTATCACTCTCAATGATCAGCCCTTTACATTCCAACATCCAGCTTCTCAAAAACTCCGTCACCGAGAAAACTGCTTCTAGCTCTAACTGAGCAATATCCCAATGAGTTCCATTCTTCCCGAATGCACTGATAAACCTGCCTTTGTGGTCTCTAAAAACACCACCAACACTAGCCAAATTGGAACTAAGCAAAGAAGCATCTACATTAATCTTAATCCAATCTTTCGGTGGAGGGCACCAAGTACTTTGAGACTCCCTAAGGAGATTAGTACCCCAGCTAGTAAGATATGGACTAGATTTGGAAATGGCCGAGTATAATGCATTAGAAGCAACCATAGAACATGGCAAAGCAGTCTTACCATGCTTGACATTATTCCGATTCTTCCAAGAGTGATATACAATAGAGCAGTAAATCTGTACAATTCCAAAATTTTTGGTTGCTAGCTTTTTAAGTTCCTGTAAGAAGCGATCCAGAGAGCTAAAAATAGGAATAAAAATACCCCATTCACACATCTTCACGATGAATTCAGTCGTATATTTACAATGTACCATGATGTGTTCATATGTTTCACTCACTTGACATCCTCTAGCACAAAGATCATTATCCGAAATCCTGTGGTTCTTTAAAAAATGATTTGTAGGAATCGCTGATTTACCCAATCTCCACCAGAAGATCTCCACCTCTCTATTAAGTTTTAGTTTATGCAACCAACTAAAGTACTCAACATCCTCCAAGGTACACCTGTTGGACAACAATTGCTCATACACCAATGCTGAAACTGTCTTCCCCGAGCACATCTTCATCAATTCCAACCGATCCTCCTCCTCATACTCAATACGAATTTGGCTGATAAAAAAGACTAGATCACGATGGAAGGCCCTTTGCAACATGGTAAAATTCCACTCACCATTGCTTAGCAAAAGCTGTTATATGTACATTCCATCCAAAAAATCACAATCAACATAAGTTGGCCAACAGTTGATACATTTATTAAGCATCCATGTATCATTCAAAATATTAATCTTATCACCCTTGCCCACTTCCCACCGAACAACCATTTTCAGATGTTTTCCACCATCCACAAAAATTTGCCAAGCTGAAGAAGTAATCTTCTTTTGGGCTCCATTCATCACATCATTACCATATTTAGCTTTCATTGCACGATGAAACAAAGTGTGCGATTTTTGGATAAAATTCCAAGCCAACTTGGATCTTAGAGACCCAACTCTAAGGATTGGAGAATGCAGACCCAACCCTCCCCAACTTCTTGGTTTATAGATATCACTCCAAGCAACATAATACATACCATTGTCCCATCATTTTTGTGCCAAATAAAACATCTACAAAGTTTCTCTAACTCATATAATACCCTCTTGGGGACCAGAGAATGAGTAATTAAAACATTAGGCATAGAAAGCAAAGAGCTATCAATGAGAGTCAGCTTACCTCCAAATGATAAAGTCTTCTTACTCCAATCATTGAGTCTATATATGACATTACTCTGAATTTCTTGAAAATTAGCCATCTTGAGTCTATTAAGAGACATCTTCACTCCTAAGTACTTCATCTCTTTAACAAGTTTGAAGCCAAGAACCTTAGCTATCCTCTTCTTCATGGAGTAACTAACCACCTTGCCAAATATCATATGAGATTTTCTTACATTTACTCTTTGCCTAGTCCACTTACAAAAATCCTCCACAATAATCTTCAAAGCATTAGCTAAAGCCACGGATGCATGAGAAAATATTAAGACATCGTCTGCATAAAGAAGATGTGTTATCTTTGGGCCTCTAGGAGAAATTTGAATTCCAAGATTCTGTCCCCTTTGCTCAAGCGAGTTGGACATGAGTTGAGAGCACAAAATGAAAGATACGGTGATAGTGGACACCCTTGATGGAACCCACTCTGAGCATTAATCCACTTAGAATTCCTCCCATTTATGATAATAGAGAATCTCACATCTACAACACATTCCATGATAAGGTTAGAAAAATCAGTTGGAAAACCATACCAAATCAAGATGTGCCGAAGAGTTGCCCATCCCATACTATCATACGCTTGCTCCATATCAAGTTATAAAGCCATCAACCCCTTGTTGTTTTTAGATATTTTGAACATGTGAAAAATCTCTTGAGCCAAGAGACAATGCTCCGCAATAGATCTTCCATGGATGAATGCCACTTGTTCCTCAGAAATCATCTTGGAGATAACCTTCGTCAATATATTAACTAGCGTGGTAGCCACAATCTTATAATTAGTTTGGAAAAGGCTAATAGGCCTAAAGTTAGAAGGAATCACAGGGTTCTTAATCTTAGAAATCAAGACAATCAAAGTATCCTTCCACTTCCTATGCATATGGCTGGACTTAAAGAAACAATTAACAACATTCCAAAGAGTCTCCCACACAATACTCCTATAGCTCTTGTAAAATGAAGAAGTAACTCCATCCAAACCTGGTGACTTGTTGTTTCCTTACTGAAAAACCAAATTCTGCTGCTCATTTACTAAAAAATCTGCATTGAGCACCTCCATAACATCAGCCCGTCACTTTACACTCCCTGTGCTTCCATTTCTTCTCAAAAAATTGTATAAAGACCTTCTCAATTTGATCATCCTCATCATACAAATTATTGAGTTCATCTTTAATTTGAATAATCTGATTCCCATTTCTTCTAGCCGTGGCATAGTTATGAAACAGTTTGGAGTTTGTATCGCCTTCCTCATGCCACCTAGCCTTTGCCCTTTGTATCCAGAAATTAGATAACCTTCTTAAAGTAACCTTAAGCTCATAAACTTTGTTTTTAAGCACAAAAAGTGTTGCAAATCTATTTTCATGACTTATGTTTTGATGATTGACAAACACTATTGATTCCCTTGGACTGCCTGTTACTTCTAACCTTTTAGGAATCAAAGATCGGATGAACAAACGAAGCCAGTTCAAGATTGCGTAGATTTAGGGTTGAGTCAGTCTGTACTTTGTTTTTTCTCTT
>NW_021319307.1:411322-454781 GCF_001605985.2 Dendrobium catenatum | reverse complement strand
ACAAGCGACTGTCCAGAGGAATCAAGCCGGACGACTGTTGAAAAAGCAGATTGTTCAGGCCAATTCGGTGGATCGTCCAGGAAGATGTCCAATAATAGATCATACTGGCCAAATTTAAGGCATTTAAATCAAGTGCCACATGTATAGGCCGGGCTGAACAGGTGGATCATCTGGGCCGATTATCCAAAAATGGATCGTCCCGAGCGAATTTATAGATTTTAAACGTGCTCACACAGGTTTCGTCCAGGATGAACAGGTATATCGGACGGGACAATTACAAATAAACACATCAGCTGGGATGAAAAATTTATCAGCCAGGATGATCATGATGATTGTAGCAGAGGATGATCATATCATCTAGGACAATAATGGATTATCCAGGACGATGAAGAGTAGAAAAGTCAAAAAATTCAACTGATGGAGTTTTTGAAGAACGATGAGCAGATCGTATAAGATGATATAAATATCGGCCAAGCCGATATGATAAAAAAAATTGAATCAAAGGAAGGATTGAGATGATTAGAGAAGGCCCAAAAATAATAAAATCAACTGAAAATAACAAAGATAAAACACAAAAAGGCATAAAAACTGGCAAAGAAACAATTTTTTTTTTTAAATCAAGGCATGAACATGATATAGTCTCCATGCGATTATTTTTAAAAATTTGTAAGTTAATGAGTTACCAACATCAAAAGCCCAAAAATGGTGAAATATCCGATCATGTTAACCCTAAGCTTGGACTTATTTTAGGGTAAAATCGTCTTTTGAAATCAAAAGACCTAACTTAAAAAAAAATAATTTTGATAAGAAAAAGAGATTTGATCAAGACTTGGTTTCAGAAAAATATCTTATAGAATAATGTATCAAAGTAGTTCGTTACAATCATGAAATTCGAAATCAAGTCTTTAAAAATCTCAAGTGATACATAAAATCTTCTAAGTTTTAAGAGTTGGAAGAAAGGAAGATAGCTTGCCTTTAGATGGGCTCTTTTTGTGCCTCTTGTCCATTGAATGATGCACTTTGCCCATATTCTGATTTTTGATATAATTTGAGTTTTTTTTTTTAATTTGGCGTCATTGCGCATCTTTTGCTTTTGGCATCATTGGCCACTTTCTTTATATTATTTTTTGCAAGATAGATTGTTTTCCAAAAAACTCTTAAATATTCTTAGTTGTGAGTATATCTTCTAGATATTAGAGAAGAAAAAACTCACTCTCTAATATAGGGAAGAACAACCCACAAAATAGAATAAAAAATCATATGAGAGATGCATTGACAAGATAACGAGAAATCTTGAAGTAAAAAAAAAACTTTAATAAATATAAATATAAGCTAGATTACTATAACAAGGTAGAAAATATCTGAATTGCAAAATCCAGTTGTTAATTTGAGATAGACTTTTGTTTAGAAAAGAAAATTTCACCACCAAAATAGGTTAGAGAAAGAGACACAATCAACGATGTTTTTACCCTTTAACAGATTAAGAGATGTAAAACATTTACTACAAATTTTTAAAATGATAAAAACAAGGCATAAGATATACTTTAAGTGATGATTTTAGAAAAAAACATTAAGGCATAAAAAAATAAAGTATCAAAAGCAAAGAAAAAAAAAACAACTAAAAAATTAACAAAAGATAAAGCAAAGTAAACAGCATATAACAGATCAAAAATCAGTAGAGATCAAGTTTATGCATTAATGTCAATCACACCCAATATAGTCCTTAAAGTGTTGAAAGTGTCGAAGGCCAGTGGTTTAGTAAATATGTCAGCCAGTTAATTCTCAGTCGCCACATAGTGTAACTCAATGTTTCCCTTAGTCACATGGTCTCTAAAAAAGTGATGCTTTATGTCAATGTGCTTAGTCCTTGAATGTTGGATAGGATTCTTAGAAATGCAGATGGTGCAAGTGTTGTCACTAAGAACTGAGATGGTGCCTATAGGTAATCCTACATCCAGTACTTGCTATTTTAACCAAAGGACTTAGGCCACACAACTTCCTAAAGCAATGTACTAGGCTTCAACAGTGGAAAGTGCAATAGAGTTTTGCTTTCTACTAGACCAGGAGACTAAAGAATGTCCTATGAATTAACAAGTTCTATAAGTGCTTTTTCTATCCACCTTATATCATGCAAAATCAGAATCAGAATATCCAATAATCTCAAAGGAAGTGTTGTGCCTAGGGTACTAGATTCCTAAGTTTTGGATCCCTAAAAGGTATCTAAGAATTCTCTTAAGAGAAGTCAGGTGGGATACATTAGGATCAACTAAAATCTTGTAGAATGACAAACGCTAAACATGATATCAGGTCGTCTAGCAGTCAGGTAAAGTAAAGATCCAATCATCCCTCTGTACTTCTTCTGATCAACTAATTTTCCATTTGGGTCTTTGTCCAATTGAATTCCTTAGGTCATGAGAGTATTAATTAGCTTGGCTTTGTCCATTTTATATTTTTTCAAGATATCTTTTATTTATTTTGATTGATTCAAAAAGGATCCATCATTTATTTATTTTATACTAAATCTCAAAAAGTAGGACAACTCTCCCATCATACTCATCTCAAACTCGTTACTCATTATTTTAGAAAAATCATTACATAACCTTTTATTAGAAGATCCAAAGTATATCATCGATATAGATCTGAACAATGAGTAAATCATCTCCTACTTTCCTCAAGAATAGGGTGGTGTTTACGCTCCCCTTAATAAACTCCCTTTCTAGTAAGAATGTGCTAAGCCTCTCATACCAAGCTCTAGGTTCCTGCTTTAATCCATATAAGACCTTTTTTAATTTGAAAACATGATTTGGAAATTGGGAACTCTCAAAACCTTGGGTTGTTCTACAAACACATCCTCTTTTATTTCCCCATTTAAAAAGGCACTCTTAACATCCATTTGGAAAAGCTTAAATCCCTTATAACAGGCAAAGGCTAATAGCACTCTAATGGCTTCCAATCTAGTTCTAAGGGCAAAAGCCTCCTCAAAATTTATCCATTCTATTTGGTTATACCCCTTAGCCACTAATCTTGCCTTATTCCTAACCACCACTCCAGAATCATTCACCTTATTCTTAAAGGTCCACTTGGTTCCAACTACACTTTATCCCTTAGGTCTTTCTATAAGCTCCCAAACATTATTCCTAACAAATTGGTTCAACTGCTCCTACATGGCTAAGATCCAAAACTCATCAGAAAGGGATTGGTTTATGCTAGTGGGTTCAGTCATTGAGATAAAGGCAGAGTGGTTTACTTCGTTCCTAAGTCCATGTCTAGTCCTAACTCCATCAGAAGGGTCTCCTAAGATCAGATCTTTAGGGTGACTCAAAGAGTATCTCCAAACTCTAGGCAAAGTGTGTGAAGGTTCAACCCTTTCTGCTCCTTGGATAACATCTATTACTCCTTCAGTGTTCTAGTGTTCTATCATCTTCTCTAAATTTTCTACTCCAGAGGTAATCTCTCCAACACCATCTTCATCCTTAACTCTAGGCTTTCTAGGATCAGACTCATCAAACACTATATGAGTAGTTTCTTCCACCACCAAATTTCTATTATTAAACACCCTAAAAGACTTCCCAATACTAGAATATCCTATGAACACTCCATCAGATTTTGGGTCAAATTTTTCTAAGTGAGACTTCCCATTATTATGAATGAAAACCTTACAACCAAAGATATGAAGATGGAAAAGATTGCGTGTCCTACCCTTAAGGATTTCATAGGGTGTCTTATCTAATTTGACTATAACATTCACCCTTTTCAACACATAATAAGCTGTGTTAACCACTTCAGCCTAAAAGTATTTTGGAAGTGAATACTTGGTAAGCATGGCTCTAATGAATTCCACTAAGGTCTGGTTCTTCCTTTTAGCTACCCCGTTCTGCTGAGAGGTCCTAGGAGCTGAGAAGTTATGGATAATCCCCTTATCCTCATAAAAATCTCCAGATCTCTCATTTTCAAACTCTCCCCTATGGTCACTATGGATAGTCAAAATCTCACAATCTAGCTTTTTCCGAATCCAAGTGAAGAAGGCTTTAAACTTATCAAAAGACTCATTTTTGTGTGACAGAAATATAATCCAAGTGAACCTCATGTAGTCATCGACAATTATAAAATCATAGACTTTCCCTTCCAAGTTGGCAGTGCTAAGGGTCCAAACAAATCCATGTGAAGGCCTTCTAAAGGTCTAGAGGTACTAATATCTTTAATAGAGTGAAAAGTGGAGTGGACTTGCTTCCCTATTTGTTATGCATCACAAAGGTGATCTTTTGAACTTAGGGACACCTCTAACTAGGTCTTTTTGGGTCATTTTCCTAAAGGTTTCATACTGGCATGACATAATCTCCTGTGCCACAACCATGAATTATCAACAGTAGTTTTTAAGCAAAATGAAGCAGCACATTCAACGTTATTTAAATCAAGCATTTTGATGTTATTGATCCGCTTTCCATGTAAAATAGTATTATTATTTAAGCTGATAATGCATGAATTTGCCAAAATTTTTATGACGAAGCCCTTGTCGCAAAGCTGACTGATGCTGAGTAAGTTGTGTTTTAATCCATCTACAAGAAAAACATTTTCAATCAAAAGGTTCTTGGAATTACCAATTATACCAGAGCCTACCTCATTCCTGGTGGTTTTGTCTCCAAGAGTCACCTTGCCTCCTATCCTGGTCTCCAGTAAAATGAATTGATTGGCATCACCAGTCATATCTTTAGAGCTTTTGTTGTCCAGGTACCACATGCTCTCATGAGGCCTTTATTGGGAGCTTTCCTACAAAATTATCAAATGTCAGATTTAGGAACCCAAACATATTTGGGTTCCTTCTTATGGAATGTAGAATGCAATGAATGCTGTGAATCATGTAACTTGGGTCTCCAGACCCAATGTGAACTATGGTGAATGGTGCAAGTGTGTGCTATGTGTCCTAGCATGCCACATGAAAAATATCTAATTCCAGGAAAAGGATGCACTAATATATGATGATGCTTTTTATGTGATGCATGAAATGAAGGTTTTTTCTTTTCAAAAGCTTTTAGACTTTTTAATTTTTTATATTCTTTTTCTAAATCGGCATGGGATGATTTTAAAGAATTATGAGCATCAGTTAAATCATCATGTTTTTTGTTTAATGCATTAAACTCATCAAGTAAAGCCATGTGATTAGTATCAATTATAGAATGATCTTTAAGAATAATTTCATACTCTTTTTGTAAATTTAAAAATTCTAATTTCAAACTAGCATGAGTTTTCTTGAGTTTTTTATATGTTGCATGCATGTGCTCACAAATTTCTAATAATTGATAAAAAGTTGGTTCACAAACCTCTTCTTGGTCATTTTGACCAAGATTATTATCTGCCATTAAGCATAAGTTTGTTGTCTCCTCTTCAGGTTTAGTCTCAGAGGAGCCTGATGCAGAATCCGCCCAGAATGCTTTTTGGAATCTCTTCTTGTCCTTCATGGACTTAGGTATATCCTCACCCTTTTCCTTTCTTGGGTGAGACTTTAGTGTAGGATAATCAGCTTTAACATATCATGGCTTCCTGCATTCAAAATAAATTATATCATTAGAATTCTTAAAATTTTTGTTACCCTTACCTTTATTCCACTTTTGATGATTCTTGTGCTTCTTCCTTAGAAAGATCTTAAATTGCCTAGTGATTAAGGCAACATAATCGCTTTTAGATCCGGATGAGTCAGTGTCCGAGTCGTTCGCCTTAAGTGCCACAATTTTCTCCTTCTTCCTCTCACCTACATCAAGATTTCTTTGGTTCACCCCTTGTTCGTAAGAAACGAGTGAACCAAGTAAGTTATCGATCGATTAGGTATTTAAATATTTAGATTTAGAAATTGTAGTGATTTTAGCATCAAAAGAGGAAGGCAAACATCTTAAAATTTTGTTCACTTTTTCATAGTTAGTAAATTCTCTTCCTAATACATGCAATGAAGTAGCTATCTTAGTAAACCTTGTTTACATTTCAGAAATCATTTCATTAGATTTCATATGAAAAAGTTTGTAATCATGCAATAAAATATTCAAACAAGATTGCTTAACTTCTTTGGTTCCTTCATAAGTGATACATAATTTATCTCAAATCTCTTTACCAGTTGTGCAAGTTGAAACATGCATGTAATCTTCAGATTTTAAAGCACAGAAAAAATAGTTCAAACACTTTACATTAAGTTGTCGAAGGCACCCTCCAAGTATTGCACTAACTAAGTGTCTCTCCTTTAGCTACCACAGCTAGGCGGAGACGCCTTTACAACAAACTCCTTTTCACCAACCCTAGTGCGGTAGAGAACTCACTCCTTTTACTTCCTCTTGAAGCGGGCAGAGAACCTGGACCGTTTGCTGAAGTAGACCTCCCAAGAACCTCCCAAGGATGAAGGAAGAAGAACGTAGAAGATGACTTGGAACCTTGCTTGGAGCAACCTTTGTGAATCTTCTCACAAACTCCCCCTCACAAGTTCCTCTCTCTCTCTCCCTCTCCCTAGGCTCTCTCAGGTCAAGGAAGTAACACACATGGTTGCTCTAAGGTAGAGCAAGAGATCTTAAATAGAAGAGCTTCAAAAAAGTCTTATTTTATACAAATTGACTTTATCATCCAGGCCGATAGGGGTATCATCCTGGCTGATCAGCGTAGATTTTGCTCAATCAGCCCAGTCAGTTTGGGATAATTAGAGTAATTTTGGTTATATCATCCAGGCCGATAGAATATCATCCTGGCTGATTAGTTCAAATCTGAACCAAATCATCTTGGACATCACCCTAAATTGAAGTTGGCCGATGTCAATCGTCCACGCTATCGTCCCAGTCATTCCTACGATCGACCCAGCCGATGTGATCGTACAATCAGCCTTAATTAATTTTCATAATTACCAGATTAATTTAGGAATAATTTTTCTACATCGTCCAAGCTGATAGGATATCGTCCTAGATGATTTACTAATTTAAAAAATACCTAAATAGATCATGTCGGCTGATTCTTTCTGATTTGAGCCTTTTGTCCGGGCTGATCGGCTTAATGACGGCTACCTTAAACATGATGCCCTAATTAGGGTTTCTATTTTTGAACTGATCATCCAGGTCGATATGAATATCATCCCGGCCAATGTTACCAAAAACAATAAACTCTAAGAAACAGTCAAAAAAATTTCCAAGGTTAGTGTGTGCAAGGTTACTTAGCATTAGGCACCATAAGGATTACATTTGACTCAAGAAAGGAAAAAAGTACATAATAGATTGACTCAGACCTAATCTACCCAATCTTGAGCTGGTTCAGCTTACGGTCTCAATCCTGTGGTCCTAAAATGTTAGTAGGCAAGGCAGTCGAAGTAAAGCAGAAGTGTTTGCAATCATCAAAATTCTATTTCTGAAAAATAGATATGCAACATGTTGGACCTAGTTTGACTAAGAATTGATTAGGGCTCAAAATAACCAAAATACCCTTTAAAGGCATATTTTGACTTTTCTCCAAATCTCAACATGACACTCTCCATACAAGTCCAAAAATTTTTTAAGTCAGGTCTCTCTAGGTTTGACTTGGTTAACCAAATTGGAGGGCACAAAACCCTCTCCAATCTAATGAATTTGTTTAAAAATTCTACCCATTTATTCCAATCCCCTTGGGATAGTTTCTAATAATATCCTTGACCTCTCAAGGCCTATTCTAATCATTATTGATAGGTTAATAGGTCAACAAGTCAACAAACCCCTTTAAACTCATGGGAAAAAGCCAAGTCATGGCCACATCAACATGCCACATAAGAAAACTCTTCTCCCCATCAAAACCTACTTTTACTTAACGTAAAATGGCTGATTTTCTCTTATAAGAGGCCCTAAGCCAACTCCATAAACCAATCTTAGCTTGGGTGTAGCCAAATAAAGGAAAAGGGTTATTGTCCCCTCCCCATGAACCAAGAGAAGTCCTTCTCACCAACTAGCTTTCCCTTAGTTTGAGAAGCCTTAGGACTCTTGGTATCCATCCAGGACATCCCTAAATTAATCAAGGCCATTGAATTAAAAAGGATGGGATTAAGTGAGGCAACTAGACCTAAAACCCTTTCATTAAATCTCATTTCAATGAACTCTAGCTCTAACATCCTCCAACCTTGAAAAACCCTTCCCCAAGCTTCCCCATCCATTTCCCTACCTTCACCAAGCATTCTCCCACCAAGACCTAACCACAAATCACTATTTTAGTGAGGAGAGAGAAATATTATAAGAGAAAGATGGTTGTTAACATTAACTTTAAATCTAGCAATCAAAAGCTTCTAGGGTATTTAGAAACTTATAGAGGACTTTTAGGAGGAAAAGGAGACTAAGATATCAAAAATTTAATGGCTAGATTGTAGGTTATTCTCATTTTTGGTTTAAAATTCAATTTGAAACCACATAAAATATGCAATGCATGAAGCCTCCAAACTCTAGGCATTTTGATATTATGTTTCCATCAAGTTGTGTTTCAATTTTTGTTAAATTTGGTTGAGTATTTATAAAGTTATGACTATTCATAAATCTAAGTTCATTTTAAATTGCTTTAGAGGGGTTGAATCGGAGCTATCCGATGGCTCCTTCTATGCTATTGGATGGCCCAGAAGGTGCCATATCGCCTGTAAATAAATAGTGGATGTGTGTAGTGTTTGAACATGAGTTAGGTGCAATCAACTAGCTCGACATGGCTGCATTAGGACAATCTATTTCATGTGTTTCAAAATGGATGGCCACTAATGCTTGATACATGGAGTATTGGCTTGGAAGTGGCATACTACGTGCGTAATCATTGCCAATTTAAAATTATTGTGTCGGTGATTAAATTGGCCAAAATTAGATTTAAATTATTCAATTTAATGCTAGAAACTTTAAAAATTCACATAAATTTCATTTATTCACCAAATTTAATGTTTTGGTTTCATTAAAAAAAACATAGGTGTATTATTTATGAAAATTAAAATTAAGTGAATTTGGCCAGTGGATTATAAGTTATTCTTATTATTTTAATTCCAATTTTTGTAATATCCTCATAGTCTACTGGTAAAACTGGAACCAAATTTTGGTGAAAAGTTTTTGGACTTCTTAGGCATTCTCTATATATTTTTAGCTCGAGATGTCCATGGGATTTGTGTGGTATGAATTTTCAAAGAAATGAGTTCATTTGGACCAAAAACTTTGGAAATTGATAACTCTCCAAATTTTTAGAATTAGGCTGTGTGATTGTTGTTGTATGCTTGAATTAGAATCAGGTTAAGATGGACAGCGATTATAACCTAATTGAACAGTAGTGACACCTAGGAAAAATAATTAAGGACCATGTCTAAATAACATAAAAAACTCCTAGAAAATTCTACACACACCCAATAAGGGTGAAACTTGTCCGTAGTAAACTTAGTGACATTTTTTAGTAAAGGTTTAAATATTACTGGATTTTGAGCCCATTAGGTTAGAAAATTAAGTAAGTAAAATTTAGTTGTTTAATGAACCCAAAAAATTCAAAAAATATAATAAATACAATTTAAATTAAAAAATACAAATAATATATTAAATTGACCAAAAATTATTCCTCTAACTAGGAAAAATACAAGCCCCTTGATTGGACCCCTAATATGACATTAATTTGAATTTTAGTGAAAATTATAAATTGATTAATTTAATTAATTAAACATTATAAAAGATTTTAAATAATTTCAAAACACTTAGAAACACTCCCATGGATCAACCCTAGCCTTTGGGAGTGATTTCATATATTTTGGAATGAGTTTGTATCAAAATAATCAAAACGTTCTTAATTAAACAATTAAAAAAAAATCTTTAATTATCCAAACTTTGAAAAATTATAAGTAATTTAAAAATAATTCAAATTGACCAAACTCAATGTCATTAACCTTTAATTAAGGTCTAGTATTTTCTAAAAATTTCAAACTACTAGAATTAAGTCAAAGTAAAAAAAGTCAACTTTCTAGTCAACTATAGTTCAAATTTAGGTCAAAACTTCAAAAATTCATAACTTAATGTATAAACTTCAAATTTGATTAAACTTAGAGTCTAATTACTCATCTTAAGATTTAGTATTTTTCTTCAAAAAAAAAAAAAAAGATTTAGTATTTAAAAAAAATATTTAAATTCTAGAAATCTCTTTAATTTTAAAAGATAAATTTTAGTCCCTTAAATAATGTAATTAAATAATTCCAAAAAATTAATAATAATTAAAATTCCAAAAAACTATAACTTGTTTAATAAAATCAATCATCCAACAGTTTAGTATACTACTAGCATTCCAAAGATGAATTTATTTGATTGAGTACCTTAAGCTGTGGGGCTAAGTGTCCTAAGGAGGCATGATTCCTCGAGCCCACTATGACAAAGACACGAATGGATTTAATGAAGTATAAAACTTTTAAATTAAGTGACTCTTAATTAATTAACTAAATTAAAATACATCAATCTGGTTTATAGGCTGGACTACTTTGAGCTGCAGTGCTAGGTGTCCTAAGGAGGCCTGGTTCTTTGAGCCCACTATGATAATTCCATGAATGAGTTGGTGGAAAATCTAAATTAACTTAATCCTTAAAATCATCAATTAATTAAGTTAACTAAAATTTAATTATAATTTAAATTTTGTTTAATTAATTCAATTTAACAAAATCGATTACTATTGTGTAACTCTGGCCTACGAGGTTATTAAATAAGCCCCAAGGAAGGTGAAATAAACTCAACAGCCATGGTGAGAAACAAAGGTAGTAACCAAATAATCTTTAAAATAGATTCTAAAATAAACTTTAATACATTAATATTTAAACTCAAACTAAGTTTCCCTTTTAGCCTTCAACAATGAAAAACACTAGATAACTTTAATAAACTACCTAGTCTAGGATATATCCAAACCACATAGCCTCGTACACACACTTTAAATAGCTTGCTTTGACAACCAACTCTAGATCTAGGCTAGGCCAGCATTTACGTTTATTCTATTGTGTGTCAGATTTTTATATTTTTCACTACATGCTATTTATTAAATTGATTGATTGATGTGAGTGTTTATTTAATTATGCATTCTATAAATTGATTTGATGGGCGATAGATAACTCTTAGGTTAGGAATGATCTGGTTACTTACTGAGTTTTTTGGAGATGGCCACACTCATGCAAAGCTATAAATCAAAGAGGTAAATTCAAAAGCTTTTAAATTAATATTTTTTGTGCAAGAGGTAAAAAATGTGAAGTCTCCCTTGAAATCAAAAGGGAGTGGCCAAGTGTGGCTGAGAAGTTAATTTAATGTCAAAATATATAATTACTTAGGGTGTATAATTATGTTTGTTTAATTATTTAGGATAACCGTCCACGGAGTCTAAAAATTTCTTTTATATTTGAGATGTAATGTAATTTGATTAAGTTAAGATTTGTGAAAGTGAGTCCATGTGTTGGGATACTACATCGAACTTGGAATCCATAGAGGAGATAACATCACTTAGGGGAAAGTTCTCTTCCATTTGGAGATCCAAGTTAGGATGACTTTGATATCCAAAGAGAAAAGAAAATACCCCTTTGTAGAGAAGTGTAGTTTCATTAGGATATCTTGACCTGATAAATCTAAGATGTTTGTAGAAGGATGAAAAAGTGAAGACATAAGAGTATCCCACTCAAAGTCACTTTTGTTAGTCCTATGATTAAAATTCAGGTTGTTGTTAGTGGTACCAAGTCAATTTTAATTTATGCTGACCCTAGATTATATATTTAAGTGGCACTTGCCACATAGATATTAATTTAATTTAATTGCTTTAATTTATTGATTGATTTATTTTGTTTGAACATAAGATGGCCTTTTCCCTAGTTTCTTTTCTTACATGTCAATTTTGTTTTAGCCTGATACAATTAGAGGCTTGTGAGGGAACATTAAAATTTTTTCTATTTAAAAATGAAGTCAAAATTTTAGGCTTAGCACAACATTTCTTATTATGGCGCAGTCATCTCTAGGGATATTATGAAATCTTATTCATGCATATTAATTACTTCTCCTCCTTGTTAGGCATCTCCCCGCCTATAAGTTTAGGTCGGCCATTTGACCTATTATGGTGCAGTCCATTATATAATCTATAGGATAAAATTATTTTAAGCCCTTTTAAAATTGCTACAAAAACATTTATGCATTTCATCGAGTGAATTAGTATGCATTTCATTAGAAATCAATTAAAAAGTGTCTAAAATTTTAATTCCATTTTTCTTAAGTATATTCACCCTACATAAAGTTGAGGGACCAATTAGGATCTGCTATTGATATTGATCCCAACTCTTCAAAACTTTAATTAACAACATCCCTACCACTCTTTCATAAAAAAGGCCAGACTCATGGATATTAAATCGCCTAGGTGGTTAGTTGGCTCCCCAATCCAGGCCAGGGTAATTAAGGTCTTACACTGTATTAGCTAGGTTTAGGTCACTTTCATTTAGTGCCTAAAATAGATTTGGGATTCAAGGTAGACTCAAAATGTTAAGATCCCAAGCTCTGAGAAACTAATCCCAAAATTCTAATAAAATGATCAACTCAAATTATAGCTTCTTTTGATATGAAATTTAAAGCCTAATATATAGAATATGTTGTGGCACTTCTGAATTGTTTCAAATTCCAGTGCCTTCTACTTCCCTTCCCTTGACCTCCAAAAATAAGTGCTCAAACTTTGATCCAATCCAAGTTGAAATTCTTGCCTCGCCTTCTTTGATACCACTCCTTGGAAAATTTCTAAATAAATTTTTTACCGTTGCTCTAATCAAGAGTATTCATAGGGAATTCAACCTACGTACAATGTAATTATCTATGAGGTTTTGTGATTATAGGAAATTTAAAGCTCACATTTGATTTTCAAATCTAATTTTTAAAACTCAATTAGTTTTCTCTAGAAAAAATTGAATCAATGATGATCATTATCGTATGTTCAGAAGATAAACGATAGGTGATATCTTTTTCCCTAGGGGAGATATATAGTTTACCCTAGAGATTTTGAATATGAAATTAATGATCTTTCATATAGATTATAATATCTAAATATAGATAGAACATCATTCTGACCCTTTGGGATCAAATGTAATTCTTCCATGAATTTGACTATTGTAACATGGATGAAATTTTCAGTTTCAATGTCTGAACCTATTATGGAATGATATTCTTGCCTCCAAGGGTAATATATCGATCATAATAATGTGTTCACCTTTGAGACTAAAATTTAAATAATCAAATATCCCAAACAAGATTAACCATTTCAAAACCTCACTTAAACTTTTAATAAAAATTAAAAAATGGCATACCCGGTATAACTAAATTTCTCTCTCTGTCTTTTATAACAACATAAATTTTATTTAATCGATAGTTTTGACTACCTTTTTTTCAATTGGTCCCTCTACCCATTTCTTTCTTGGGTGAGCTTAACCAACATTAATAATTAACATGTCAAAAGAGAGGTGAAAACCTATGCATGAATTAGACTTTAACATTTTTCCCCCAATTTAACTAGTCGAGCAAAAGCGTCAAATCCTTTTGACCTTCATATCAAGTTTATAAACCTACATGATTGTCAATATATTGAGTTTTAAAATTTGGAGGAGGACCGTCAGTCCTACTTGCAAGATCTAAAATCTTTAAAGATATAGGTTTTGACATTTCACTTTTAAATCAATCAATGAAGTAAAAGAGTCAAGCCAAATGTTTAAGAAATTTCATATTGATTTTGTGAACCCTTATGTCCAACCATACTCTAACATGATGAATTTTTAAAGTTCGAAAACAATTCCTCAATTTTGTCATTTTCAATGTTTGAAGAAAATTCCTCAATTTCAAAACTCCAATTCTTTTTCAAAATCCTTCAAATTAATGTTGATTATCATTGTTATATGTTATGTTATAACACTTCCTTATAGACTAATGTATATAGTGGAAATTCAAATATTTCAAAGTATTTGGGAATCTTTCTATCTAATCATCTTCTATTGGGCTATAATTTTCTCTATCCTGACATAAGTGATAAGATACTAGATCCCTAAAGATATTTTATTTTCAACTTTAAGTTTCTAATTCGACCATTTTCTTTTCAATCTTAGAAGAGTCACTCTTCTAAAAGGGCCAATAAATTAAAAATCTCATGATTATTGTGTCATATATATTATTATTATCAAGGATTGTTGGTGAAAGTCACTATCCTATGTGGTTAATCATATTAAGAATCTCATATGCTCTCCCGTTGGCTTGCTTAAGTATACTGTAAAGGTCTATGATCAATTTTTCATATGAGATAGTGTGACTTTATCCTTTGCATTTTGACCCGCACTTGCAGTATCCTTTTGGACACCAGCATTGTAGACCATATTATCCCCAAGGATTTATTCAAAATAATCTATTTGAAAAAGAAAGTGACCTTTGGAAGAGGTAGTGATTAAGTTTGGAACTTAATTATAATGTGAAGCAGCTTCTATTTAAAATTTGGAAAATCAATTAAGACTGCTTGCAATATCATTTAATACTAGACCTCTTGGATCATATCGTTTTATTACTAAAGTTAATCCTATGGAGAAAGGAAAATATCCAAGTGGAAACTACTTGAGGAGGGGTAATGATGTAATCTAGCCAAATTAATAAATCTAGGTAAGTCATGGTGAGCACTATAAACTTAATGCTCTTTGGGAGGCAATATAACTTAACGTTCATGTGTGCTTTATAGATTGATATAGTTTTCATATTTTTAAATTTGATAATTAGTTTAATTATTAAAAAAATAAAAATAAAAAAAATAATAAACAACACAACTTTATAGATTGATATAGTTTTCATATTTTTAAATTTGATAATTAGTTTAATTATTAAAAAAATAAAAATAAAAAAAATAATAAACAACACAACTTTATAGATTGATATAGTTTTCATGGTTAATATGATAATCTGTTTAATGGCACTTGTATGTGTCAAAAACCACAACAATTGTCTAGTTATAAAAAGAAAAGTTTTGTTAGTTTTCTTTTTTTCTCTAACTTTGTAAGAGTCCTTCTTAGGTTAGTGTTATTATCATTCTCATTCTTCTTGGGCTTCTCAGATAGTGGATGGAAAGAAAGAAGATTTCTTCTTTAAATTTGAAAGAATTTATCTCTAAGAATGAAGATTCATTTTCTATTTTGAACTTTCAAAGTACTTCAATTATTAACATATTAAAAGAACTTAGAAATGAAGTTTTTGAAGACGCAAAGATTTAAAATGCATAAAAGAATAAATTACATGGGTGTGAGGTTCTCATATATGAATTTTCTCATGGACAAGATGTTTGGATCTTTGATTTTTGTAAGAGACTGATTAGGATCATTAGTAAGGACTTTTTTAAAAAGAATTATTACTTTATTCCTTCCAAATTACTTCTAGACTGTGATGTTTTATACTATACAACAACAACAACAACATCAAGCCTTTATCCCACTATGTGGGGTCGGCTGCATGAATCCTTTTTCTCCATTGTGTCCTATTAAAAGTCAAATTATAGTTTAAATCTAATAAAGAAAGGTCATTCCTAATATTTTCTAACCAAGTCTTTTTAGGTCTACCCCTACCTTTCTTAACATAAGTCAAATCTAATACCTCTACTCTCCTAACCGGGTCATCGGAAGGCCACCGTTTTATGTGACCAAACCATCTAAGGAAACTCTCTCTAATCTTATCTTCTACTGGAGCTACTCTAACCTTTTCACGTATATGCTCATTTCGTATCCTATCTCTAAGGGTAAAGCCACTCATCCACATGAGCATCCTCATCTCTGCCACACTTAACTTAGTATTATGCTTCTCTTTTAAAGGCCAACATTCGGCACCATAAAGCATTACAGGCCTCACTACCATCTTATAGAATTTTCCCTTAAGTTTGAGGGGTACATTTCTATCACATAACAAACCCGATGCATTCCTCCACTTCAACCATCCAACTTGAATTCTACTGATAATATCCCCATCTATTTCACCATCACTCTGAACAATAGATCCAAGATATCTAAAACGTGTACTCTTATTAATGACTTGATCACCCAAAGTCACAATCCCCTCACTAGGTCTATTACTACTAAAATTACACTCCATATATTCCGTTTTAGATCTACTCAAGCGAAAACCTTTAGAATCTAAGGTTGACCTCCATAATTCAAATTTACCTTCAACTCCCTCTCTAGTCTTATCAACAAGAAGAATATCATCAACAAAAAGCATACACCAAGGTACATCATCTTGCAAATGTCTAGTGAGAACATCCATGACTAAAGCAAAAAGATATGGGCTTAAGGCTGATCCTTGATGTAACCCAACCGAAATAGGGAAATACTTGGTCAATCCACCTTGTGTTTGAACACAAGTAATAGCTCATGCATACATATCTTTAATGATTTGAATATAAACATTATTATTTTCACACTCTTCATTAAAAAGTTTAGCAAAATATCTCATCCATCTTTGTTGAATATCATCTTCTAAGAAAAGTATTTTTTGATCTTCATCTTTAATACACTTCACTTGAACTAAATCCTTACTACTCCTATCTCTTTGTTTGGCTAACTTATACATATATCTTTCTCCCTCCTTAGTATTTAATCTATTATATAAATCACTAAAAGCTAATGTCTTTGCATCGCATATTGCTTTCTTAGAATTCTTACGAGCCACTTTATATATTTCTCAATTATCAAAATTTTTAAAATTAATCCATTTTTATAACAAAGCTTCTTATTTTTAATCTTTTCTTGCACATTAGGATTCCACCACCAACTATTTTTACTATTAGGAGATTTTCCCTTTGATACTCCAAGGACATCTTTTGCAATATTCTTAATATCACTAGCCACTTTTTCCCACATAATATTAGCATCCTCATGCACAGACAAAATCTTAAGATCTAAAATCTTATTTTCAAAAATATTTTTGTTAATATTCTTTAAATGCCCCCATCTAATACTAGAAAATTGTTTTACTTTATTTTTTATTTTATGTCCCTTTATCTTAAAGTCCAAAACTAATAATCGATGTTGGGTACATAAATTTTCACTCGGAATAACTTTATAATCTTTGCAATCTAAACGATTTAATTTTCTAATAATAAAATAGTCAATCTGTGATGTTTTATACTATGTTTTAGTAATTTTAAATTACCAAGTTTTAGTTTGGTGATTAAAGTATTCAAAGTAAAGATTTTTTTATTTCTTGGGGATAAGTAAGAGTTTAAGTTGGGAATAATTTTTTAAGTGTAAATTAAGTGCTATGTGTTATATTTGAATTTTAGGGAAAATATATTATTTTAGTTATTTTTATATGGGAAATATTAAAAAAAAAGAAAAAAAAAAGAATCACATAGCACCTTAGAGTTAGATGAAATAACATCGTTGTATTGAAATTAACTCCGTTGAAGTACCATCCTTGATGTTTGTGAGCACTGCAATGGAATCATAGGATGTGTCGCTACATTAATAGCATCAGTATATTGAATGTTCAGCTTGGCAAAATTAGGTTATTGGGAAAATAAATGTTACAATGCCATAATTTAAATGCCCCATAATAAAAAACTCCACATTGGTACTGCATAGCTCAAATTTTTTGAACACCATAGAAAAGTAGTTATGACTTATTAGAACCACAACTGACATAATGAAAGGATGTGTCTATTCAATTAGTAACCATTCCATGTAATCAAGTGCTGCAATAGAGAAAACCTGTCAATGTTTAGGCACTAGTTTAACTTTAAATGTCATGGCACCACCCTATCAAGCACCGCGGTGCTTGAGACCATTTTTTTGTTTTCTTATAAATAGATATTTAGTTTTATTTGTAAAAGAGTTTTGTCACCTGAGTAAAATTTAATATATTTTCAATGAATTTCTCTAGCATCTTCTTAGAGTAAAATTTAAGAGAGGCGAAAGAAGTGCATAATACAATCTTTGGAAGAGATTAGCCTGTGTTTATATAAGAAACTCTATAAGTAGAGGAAGGAGGAGTGTAGAGAAGATACTTTGATCCTTACTGGTGATAAAATTCTACTACTTCTCATATATTTTGATTCTTTTATAAATATAATGAAAATGAATTTGTTTTCTTATATCTTCTATAAACTGGTTAGATCTCTTATTTTAGATTTAAGATGTAAAGAGCATATTAATTACTAATGTAGGCTCTTGTACTCTAAGGATTTTATGAATATTATAAATAAATTTTATTATTTATTTAATGCATATAATGGCCAAGTATGTAATTAAAACTTAGTGTGATGTATAACTTCAATAAAGGAAATAAAAAAATAATTAGAAGTATTGAGATAGAATATTGGCATACCTAGACATAGGATGTTTGAATATTCTAGGTTTTGTAGAGGTATTAAAATTATAGGAGATTAGTAGATATCCTTTACACCCCTACAAGCTCGACAAAGATCTAGGAAAGCATATGCTTTCATCCACATCTAAAATTATTAGTATCTTTAGGAAAAATATGATATTTATATGCATCAATATAATACAATTTATTAAAATTGTGTCAACTATTTTACTTATTTTTGTTTATTTGTAGGAACTCATAAACATCATATTGATTTCAGTAGCATAACTTATGCAATTACAGTATACTAAAGTAGTTTTATTGCAAGTAGGCATAACTCTTCCTCATATGTTCAACACTCATCTTCATCACTTTATTACTTACTTTGATATATATGCTAGCATATATTTAAGTGAACTTTAATTATTGATATATCAAAGAAAACCTAATCATATTTAAATCTTCTATGCCACATTTACCTAAGATCAGATAATTAATCTTAATAATCTGTATAAGCCCCACCATAACAAAAACTAAATTATGTTCCTCTAGGTAGGGTCTACCCTTTTGAATAGATGAAGGTCCTTTAGATTGGGATATAGCCTCCCTAACATTGCTCTTAATAAGTTTCATTATATTTTTTTTCTATAGGAACTACCCCTGTAGTTTTATTCTGATTATCTAACACATAAACTACTTGCTAAGGATAATCATTCTAAGTTTGTTGGGATTTTACCAACTAATTCTACATTTTTACTACCCTTAATATTATTTCTTCTATCTTCCTTTCCAAAGTACTAATATGAAAATCCATATCTCTAAGTCTTATTGACATATCTGAATCTGAGTCTATGGTAGCTAACTATTCTTCTCTTTCCTATGGATTTCTAGTGAGATTATTATTCCTTAGTGAGGATGATCTAGTCTTTACCATGAAGACACTATTGACTTGAATATCCTCCTCACCATAAACAACCAATAAATAATCTTCCTTAGGATCAAAGTCCTCAATTATCTTTTTCTTTTCTCTTTTATAATTTCCTTAATCTCTTGAACTACATCATCGAAGGGTGGATCAATGGGGAGAAACTCTTTATGATTTTACATGAATGTACCTTGGTGTCATCTAGAAAAGTGGATGGGTTAGAACCCTAAACATGGGGCTTATAGACTAGTATAGGAGGCTACGCCTTTTAGATTTCATTGACTTTAACTAAGATAGATCCTTTTTAAGGAAATGTATACATCTTTGATTTCATATATATAAATCTATCTCTACGAACAACACTAACTATAATAGATAATATTTTGAAAAAAATCACTGGATATAGAGGTAGTTTACCAATTTGGCAATAATTTTGACCACAGTCAACTAAGAAAATTTCCTCTGATTTATCTGAAGGTTTCCAAGGTACCCAATGGTACCTATCTTCTAGAATAGATACAACTAGATGTATAGCAAATCTCTTACTAATTCTGGAAGAATTGTGAGTCCAAACTTTAGCTTCAGACTCCTTTTTCAAAATCTCCTTTTTTAGATGATGGGATATCATCCCCATCATATGACTATGATACTATTCTTTAGTCTCACCTGACTGGGAAATACATGTCTTCATTATATTTCTCATCATTTTGTTCCCCTAAATAAGTTTTTCACCTTAAATTATTTCTAAGCAATAGTCAAAAGGGCGGGCGAGAATGTGCTATCCTCCAAACACCCTCTTCCTCTTCAATAGTAAAAAAGTTATGGAAATGACTTCAACCAAGGGAAGGAGATATGGAAGACTTGGTAGCTCCTCACTTGCCTCTATTTAACCTACTTTGAAGTTTCCATTTCAGCTACTTTTTTGGCCTTAACATGTTCTTTCTAACCCTTCCGAGGTAGTTTAACTTCTGGATCTTACTAGCAAAAGGAATACCATAATTAGAACTAACTTAAAATATATATGGGATTTTACTATCAACTTTATATTTTAACTTCTTATCGTCCCTAAGAAGAAGTGCAGTGGGTACATGGGTGACAATAATCCTCTTTTTGGAAATGAGGGAGTCAGACCCTGAACATAGTATAAGCTCTACTATTGGGTAATCCATTTCATCAGTAGTCAGATCAGAAACATTATTGACCTTCATTGATAGTTCAAAAGTCTAAAAACCAAAACCAAATTAAATTATCTTTTAACAATATATTTCCATGATGGTCAGATTTTTAACACAGATGAAAATCAACTTTCATGGTAATTTTTTTTTTCAATTTGGAAAATAACCCCTAATTAGCTTCTTTGAATTAATTATTTTTGACAACTTAAAATTTATTTGAATTTTTTATTATGAGTACTTATTAAGTTAATAGAGAATGAAATTATAATGTGTACCAACACAGAAGAAAAAGTAAATTTGAAATAATTTTTCTTATAATATATTCTATTTATGGGATATTTCTAGAATTTATAATCCAACAAGACAAATTTTCATCTAGTATGTGGCTCTACAAGTACTTAATGTAAACCTTAAGAGAGTTGTCTTAACTCTCTCTCTCTTCCAATTAACTTGGTGATGGATGTTAAATCCTCATTCTTATTTAAAATTCTCTCTCTTACATCTCAGTCACACTTACTCAAGGAAGAAATGGGTAAGGCAACCAGCGGGAGAAGGTAGTCTCAAACAATATTAAGAGTTCTAATTTACAATGTTGTGCTTCTTGACTTAACCATAAAGAAAAACAAACTGACGTTCATACGCTCTAACATCTCTTTTGCTCTGGCATAAATAAAGGGTTCCTCTTTGCACGTTCGTTAGTGGTGTTCTTGCTAGTTTTTGTTCATGTTTTTTATTTTATTTCTATTTCTCTTGGTTTCAGATTATTTCTTTCATGGTTATGCTTTCATTTTTTGTGGTTTTCTCCTTGTTTCTTCTTATGTTCGTTCTTGGTGTCTTAAGGTTCTTCGTGTGTTTTCATTTTTCTCCATTTTGGTCTGTTTCTTCATCCCTGTTTTGTGGCTATGTGTGTTGGTGAGCTAGGGTTTGTGTTTCTTTTGTAGGATGACGTAGTCGTCATCTATCCCTCCTCTTCCTCTCCCTAATGGAAAATCTCGTTCTTTTAAGGATGTTTTAGCTGGATCTTCATCTTCTCCCGCTAAACTTCATTTTGTGCATTCCTCCTTCAGGAGTTACCCGACATTGTTTCTTGATGATTCTGTGGTGTCTTTACTTGCTGCTCCGTTTGATCTTACTCTTGTGGGGAAATTTATGCTTAAGCAGCCAAATTTGGATATCATTCGAAAGTTTTTATTAAATCTCAAATTGTTTGGCTCTTTTTAGGTCGATTTACTAGATTCCCGAAACATCTCGATTCAACTGAGTAATGATTTGGACTATAGTCGAATTTGTACTTGAAGGGCGTATTACATACAAGGTTGTCAAATGTGGTTACTTAAATGGTCTCCAGATTTTGATGTGCAAGAAGAGTCCCCTATTACCCCAATTTTGATTTCTTTTCCTAATCTTCATTTACATTTCTTTAACTCCCAAATTTTATTTAGTTTGGCTTCTATTTTCAATAAACCTTTGCAAACCAACAGGGCTACAGCGGCCATCTCCATGCTATTTGTAGCTCATGTTTTAGTTGAGATAGATATATCTAAAAAACACCCTACTGAGGTTTTGATTGGATCAAAACTAAATGGATATTTTCAAAGAGCTGAATTTGAAAATTTGCCTATTTTATGTACTCATTGTAAGATGCATGGGCATGGTTTTTCTGCATGTTATAAATTACATCCTCATATGAGGAAGCCGAAGAAAACTATGAATCTGCCCAATAACAAAGAATTAAATTTTGATGCTTTGATTCTACTATACCTAATCATGTTACTAATGAGGCTAATAATTCCCAAGGGATTGAACATAGTACTGTTGCTTTAGAATTGGCTCCTAATCTGGTTGAACCGAACCCTCTTTCCTTGGATGAGCTGGTCAAGGAAAAGGAAGTTCTTCTCAACTCTACCTATTCTTTACCTATTGATCCTATTAATGTGACTAACCAAAATATGGAGGTTAATCCTAATAGTTATGCTTCTTCGATGGAGGATATGTTTGTTCTTAATGAAACTCATATAGAAAATGAGTTGGTTAACAATATGGTGGGGGTGGATGATATTGTGCAAGCTATTGTTATTAATCATGTGTTATCCCAAATAGTGGAGGAAAATATCAGTGAAGTTGAGATTCACAAGGAATCTTATATGGCAGGTGATGTTTTTATGAGGAAAGATAAATGCAGCTTTCTAAGAGGCACTCAGGTAAAGATAATGATAGTAATTTTCTTTTGAATACTAATTACAAAGTGATGCTTTTATTGATAATGAGGATATGGATATGTTGGCTAAATGTTATGCTAGAGATGATAATGATATGAGTTTTACTAAGGGACGTGGAAGGAGAGGTAGGAAACCTAAAGCTATTATTTTATAAACTCCTAGAAATACCCATTCTATCACTTGGAATTAATTTTTTTTTTATGTTTAATGCTATTATTTGGAAAGTTAGGGGTATTTGTTACAACTCAAGCTTATGAGTTTATGTTTTTTGCTGATAACAAATATTATGGCTCATTTTATGTTGTCTACTTGTATTTGCAATATATGTTTGTTTGTGTGTATACTAACATTTCAGGAATACCATGCAACATCAAACAAAGAATTAGAGCTTGAGATTGGGTTGAATAATGTTATGTTGTAAAAGGGTCTATAATATTCATGATTTGTATTAATATAATTTTGATTTCTTGGTGACCATGCACACACACACTCAAGGGAGTGAGATCTAGTCAAATCTAGAAGATCAAGTTTTGAATTAATCATACTGGATGATTTTGGATCATCTAGGACAATCCTTTATGATCTTAGAAAATAGCTGTCAATGCTAATTTAGGCAAGATTTTAAGATTTAATTTTTGTTCTAATCGTCTTGGATGATTTGGATCATCCAGGATGATTAATACAAATCATGCCTAAATTGATCATGTAATTAGGGGATTAATTATGGTTAATTTTTTCAATCCGTTCGTCTTTGATGATCTGTATATTATACATGATGATGTTTGCCGATTACTTGACTTTCCTAAATCGTCCAAGCAATAATACCATAATTTTTCTTCTAATCATCTTGGATGATCCACTATATTATCTTGGATGATCTGTACATTTTTGTACTAATCGGCCTGGACTATCCAAATATCCTCCAAAACTTTCAGGTCAAATTCTGCACATCATACTGGATGATCCTTCGATCATCTAGGACAATTCTGGGCACTGAAATTGAGTTCTTAGGGTTTTTTGAAGCCCTTTTTCTTAAGCGCATCATATAGGACGATAATGTGATCGTCCTGGACGATATTTGGCACCAAAATTGAGTTTTTAGGATCTAATGAAGCCCACTTTTTAAGCATATTATACGGGATGATTCGACGATCGTCTTGAACGATAATGTAGGTTTGGTGCATTTAAGAGCCTTTTTGGAGCTCTTCTATTTAAGCTTTGTCAAGGTACTTGATATGTGTCTTTGGCAGCCATTGAAGCTTCATTCTTCTGGAGGAAACTTGAGGAGAGTGCTTGAAAGGGAGGGAGGAAAGGGTGGAGTTTTAGAGAGGGAGAAGGTCCTTGGAGGGGTTTCAAGGGAGTGTATAGGGGGTTCCACACGGTTGCTCCGGCGAGCTTGCACCTTAGTATAATCGAATTCAAGGCTTGTCTTGAGGGAAGTTTTGGAAAGAAGAAGATGTCTTTAGTGTCAAAGGGCCCAGCTACTCCGTCGCACTGGGGAAGGTGGAAGTGATTTGGTAAGGGATTCTCCGCCTAGCTGTGGGGGCTAAAGGAGAGACACTAAGTTTAGTGCAATACTTAGAGGGAGCCTCTGAGTAGTTGACGTAGGTCAAGGTTTGACCGAACCACTATAAATCTGGTGTGTTCTTTCCTTTAGTTTTTTTGCATTTAATTTCAACATTATATTTTTCTTATGGTGAATCGTGGTTTGATTATGTTTGTGTTTTTTATTGTGAAAGATTTTTAAAATATATTGTGTTTTTCTTGTGGTGAATCGTGGTTTAATTTTTTTTGTGTTTTTGATTGAAGGATTTTTAAAAAACCAATTTATCACCCTCTTGGTTAGCCTCGGTACTAGTTCATAAGGGCTTAATATCCCCATCGAACTTTCAAGTGGTATCAGAGTGGGATTCATAAAAATGAGTTTTTGAAAACTTTTGAATTTTGATCCATGGCTAAATTTTGTAATCGTAATATTGCGGAAGGGGTTGTTCAATCACCAGACCACCTTTATTTAAAAATATTACTTTTAATTTTTAGAAAATTTACATGTCTACTTTCTTATAGTCTATTGATTTCTGAATGTGGTATATGATTTTAATTGGTTATTCTATACCGTCATGTATTATAGATGGAATTAAAATTGATATTCCTTTTAATCAATGGAGTAGAGAGGAACAAATCAATGCTCAATTGAATGTTAAATCATTAAACTATTTTTTCAATACTTTATATTCTGATGATTTTATGTTTGTATCCACATGCTCTACTGGCAAGAAGATTTGGGATAAATTACACACTTTATACAAAGGAACTAGTGAAATCAAGCAATCCAAATTAAATATTTTAATGCATGATTATGAATTATTTTGCATGAAACCATATGAGTCGATCTTAGACATGTATACTAGGTTTATTCAAATTGTGACATCAATTCATGATTTAGATAAAGAATTTTCAAACTTTGAAAAAGTCAATAAGATTCTACATTGTCTACTTGATAAGTTTGATGCCAAAGTTATTTCTATTTGTGAATAAAAAATTTGAATGAATTTTTTATTGATAATTTGATTGGCTCACTCATTGCCTACGAGTAAAGTTTGGGTCAAAAAACTTTTGGATGCAGGTGAGATGATAGTGCTAAACGCTGAAGACTCAAAAAAAGTGGCTTAGTTGGTGATGAAAGTGATGACTTATGAAGCAAATTAAAAACTTTGCCAAAGCATAAGCATCAACAAAGTGGAATAAATGTAAAAATAGTTAGAATGTTAAGATCTCTTCTGAAATTGTTTGTTTTGGTTGTTGGAAGCCTGGACATATGAAAAATTGGTGCCCTAATTTGAGAACTCTTCCTGCAAAAGAAAAGGATAAAGCTAAGCAAATTGTAAAAATGATAAATAGTAAAAAGCAAAAAATCTCCTGGGCAGACCTAGCTTCTGAATCATCAGATAAGGAGCAACATTATGCTTAAACCCTTATTTGTGTTTTTATTTTTTTATTGTTCATTATTTTTCATTTATTTTATGTAGTTTCTTTAGGCTTTGTTATTTATTTGTTTATTTTTTATTCTTTTTCTTTTTCGTTATAATTTTAAACTTGTCTTTACTTTTTTTCTTTTTTTGTGTAGTTCTCTCTGATCAACACACATATTTCACCTTTCTAAAAATGAAAAACCTACCTCTTATTTTTCTCTTGAATTCTTATGTAAGTAATGGTTGACTTCTCTAAACATAGTCAAAGGAAGAAAACTCATGATTTTGTCTCTCTATCTCTTTTCTTAATGAGGTTATTTTACTTTTGATTCAAAATCTTCATCATATTATAAATTGGATTTTAAAATTGATCTTTTTCATCTCCCTACATTTTATTTATCATATAGGAATCTTTTGCAAGTTGTTGAATCTACCTCGTAATTTTCTTAATCAAGTAATTCATTTTGTCAATAGTGGGTTTACTTATATTTTTAAAATTTTAAAAAGGTAGCACATTTAAAAAAAAAGTGGCCAATGACGCCAAATTAAATGAT
This sequence comes from Dendrobium catenatum, assembly GCF_001605985.2. Lineage (NCBI taxonomy): Eukaryota > Viridiplantae > Streptophyta > Magnoliopsida > Asparagales > Orchidaceae > Dendrobium > Dendrobium catenatum. Next base: position 428,631 of record NW_021319307.1, on the reverse strand, counting down.
ATGCAATGACGCCAAATTGAGAAAGATATATAAAGTGTATCAAAAAGTAAAAGACGTGCAAAGTGCGATGAAAAACTGATAAGAGGCATAAAATGAGGCCACAAAAAGTAATGCTTACCTTTCTTGTACTTCTTAAAACTTAAGAAAACCTTTGATATTTTTGATACTTGAGCTTGAAAATCATGATTCTTGATTCACCAATTTTTACATTAATCTCTTATTAGATATGTTTTATGAAAGGAGTTTTGAAAAATTAGTATTTCTTTTTCTAATTTATTCCTTGATTTAGATATTGGATTAAAAAGTTTTTAAGCCTTTAAAAGAACTTGAGCTTGGATTAACAATTTCTGAATTTCTAACCTTTTTGGGTTATGCATTGTAAATGCATTCCTTACTAAGTTTTTGAATAAAATCAAGAGGTAACTTTCTCATTTTAAGAATATTTAATTTTTTTTCTTTTCACTAAATCAGGGATCATTTTATTTTTTATTTGTTTTTATTATTTTGATTATTTATGCCCCTCCTCTTTTTGGTAATTTCAAAGGGGGAGAATATACTTTTGTAGTTGTATCTATTTTCTATTTAAAAAAAAAAAAATAAAAAAAATTATCTTCCCCTACTTTTAAAATTTTATTTTAGGGAGGGGGAGATTAGGAGAAAATGTTTTCAATTTTATAAATTCAACCAATAATATTTGCCATTATAAAAAATGGGGAGATTGTTGCAACTCGAGCTTATGAGTTTATTTTTTTTATGATAATAAATATTATGACTCAGTTTCTATTGTCTAATTGTATTTGCAACATATGTTTGTTTGTGTGTATACTAACATTTCAGGAATACCATACAACATCAAATAAAGAATCATAGCTCAAGATTAGGTTGAATAATGTTATGTTGTAAAAGGGCATGTAATATTTATTAATGTAATTTTGATTTTTTGATTCAAGTCTTATAATGGTGTATACTTTCTTGGTGACCATGCACACATATACTCAAGGGAGTGAGATTTAGTCAAATCCTGAAGATCAAGTTTTAAACTAATTGTATTGGACGATTTTGGATTGTCCAGGACGATCCTTTATGATCATGGAAAACAGCCGCCAATGTTAATTTAGGCAAGCTTTTAAGATTTAATTTTTGTTCTAATCGTCCTAGACGATCTGGATCATCCAGGATGATCGATACAAATCATGCCTAAATTGATCATGTAATTAGGGGATTAATTATGATTAATATTTTCAATTTGATCATCCTGAAGGATCTATATATCGTATAGGATGATGTTTTCTGACTTATTTGATTTTCCTAAATTGTCCAAACTGAAATACCATAATTTTTCTTCTAATCATCCTGGACAATCCACTATATCATCCTGGACGATATGTACATTTTTGTACTAATTGGCTTGGACTATCCAAATATCATCCACGACTATCAGGTCAAATTCTGCACATCATACTTGACGATCCTATGATTGTCCAGGATGATTCTAGGCATCGAAATTGAGTTCTTAGGGTTTTTAAAGCACGTTTTTTAAGCACATTATATAGGATGATCATGCAATCGTCATAGGATGATCATGCAATCATCCGGGATAATATTTGGCATTGAAATTGAGTTTTTAGGTTTTTTCGAAGCCCTCTTTTTAAGCATATCATACGGGACGATCCGACAAACATCCTGTACAATAATGTCAATTTGGTGCATTTAAGAGCCTTTTTGGAGCTCTTCTATTTAAGCTTTATGAAGGAACTTGATATGTATCTTTGGCAGCCATTGAAGCTTCATTCTTCTGGAGGAAACTTGAAGAGAGAGCTTGAAAGGGAGAGAGGAAAGGGTGGAGTTTGAGAGAGGGAGAAGATCCTTAGACGGGGTTTCAAGGGAGTATAGAGGGGGTTCCATGCGGTTGCTCCGGTGAGCTTTCACCTTAGTACCATCGGATTCAAGGCTTATCTTGAGTGAAGTTTTGGAAAGAAGAAGATCTCTTTGGTGTCAAATGGCCCGACTACTCCGCCGCACCGGGGAAGGTGGAAGTGATTTTGTAAGGGCTTCTCCGCCTAGCTGTGGGGGCTAAAGAAGAGACACTAAGTTTAGTGCAATACTTGGAGGGTGACTCCGATGAGTGGACATAGGTTAAGGTCTGACCGAACCACTATAAATTTGGTGTGTTTTTTCTTTTATTATATCCACATTTATTTTCTTTACTTTGATTTTCTTTGTGGTCCATCTTGGTTTTTATTTTAAGATTATGTTTTGATCTAAATATTTTTTTAAAATACCAATTCACCCCCCTCTTGGTTAGCCTTGGTACTAGTTCAGAAGGGTTTAACATCCCTAATGAACTTTTAAGTGCCATCAATGCACTTTCAGTATTGGCTGCCACTCTTCTAAACTTAAAATTAACAACTTATGACGTATCCATAATGTCTCTCTTATTATTCTGCTTGAGCCTCTTATATCTTCTGATAAGTTATTAATTACTACTAAATTTTTGGGTTTTAAGCATGCTTTATCTAATGCTTCTAATATAATTTAGGGTTTTTGGAAAGATTTTGTTAGGGTTGACATGATTGGTGATTTTAATCATGTTATTCATTGAAATATTGAGAGTTCTAATTTGTAATATTGTGCTTCCTTTGTTTATGCTGCTTCTTCTAGATTTGTTAGAAAAATTTTATGGGACCAAATTTGTCAGTTTCAAACTATTTGTTCTCTTCCTTGGATTGTTAGAGGAGATTTTAATACCTTTACTACCCCATCTGAGCGTTTAGGGGGCTCCCTCCTTATTTATCAATCTATGGAGGATTTTAATAACATGATTATGGATACCAATCTTATTGATATTGGCTTTTATGGTGATAAATTTACTTGGCATCATGGGCATTTATGACAAATACTTGATCGTGTTTTATTTAATGATATTTGGTTGCATTCTTTTGATTCTACTAATGTGGAACATCTTAGCAGGACCCTCTTGGATCACTCTCCTCTTCTCATTAAAATTAAGCCTATATTGAAAGATGTGCCTTCTCAATTTAGGTTTTAGAACATGTGGTTACTTCATGAGACTTTTATGAACGTGGTTAAGGATAACTGGTCCGCCCCATTACATTCGGACAACAACATTTCTGGTATGCGTAAACTGTGGTATAAACTAAAAAGTCTTAAGTTTGTTTTGAACTGGTGGAATCATAATGTTTTTAAGAATTTCTTTTCTAATATCTTAATTGCTGAGGATAAAGTTAATTCTCAATAATCTCAATGCTAGTTATTCCCTTATGAAGTTAACTTTTATCTTTTAAGGGAAGCTAAAAATGAGCTTAACAATTTATAAGCTCAAGAGGAAATGTTTTGGAAGCAAAAAGTGCCTCTTAAACATATTGTTGAAGGGAACAACAATGCTAAGTATTTTCATGTTTTATTTAAAAGGAAGCGTAATATTAATTATATTCATAAAATTCAGCGTGCCGATTGTTCTTTTATTGAATATGACACTGAAATTGCTAACTTAGGCATTCTTCATTTTTAGAATCATCTTAATAAAAATTTTAATCCTTTAACTATTCATAATCCTAATCTTATTATGTCACTTATTTCTCATGAGAATAATGTGTTCTTGTCTAAACCCCCTTTGCTGTTGGAGGTTAAGGATACTATTTTTAGCATGAATTCGGATTCCGTGGCTGGGCCTGATGGTTTTACTTCGATGTTTTTTTAGAAAACTTGGAATATCATTGGTAATGATTTATTTTCTACTGTTCTTGATTTTTTTATGGTAATGTCATTCCTAAATTTTTCACCGCTACTTATGTTGTGCTTATTCCTAAAAATACTTATGCTTCTACTTGGAATGACTTTCATTCATCCAATTAGTCTTTGCACCTTTTTTTACAAGTTGTTATCTGACATTTTGATGAATTGCTTATCTACTTTCTTCCTTATTCTAATTTCTCCTTTCCAAATGGGTTTTGTTAAAGGTCGAGCCATTGTGGATAACATTCATTTGGCTCAAGAGTTCTGTCATGATTTGGATGCTAAAGTGATAGGTGGGAATATGATGTTAATACTTGATATTGCTAAGGCGTATGATAATATCACTTGGACTTTTCTTTATGATATTATGAGGTTATTAGGTTTTGATTCTAAGTTTATTAATCTCATTAAGCTTTGTATTGAAAGTTCTTATTTCTTTATCATTGTTAATGGTAAATCTAATGGTTTCTTTAAGGCTTCACATGGTCTGAGACAGGGTGATCCTATTTCTCCAGCCCTTTTTATTATTGCGACTGATTACCTTTCAAGAGGTCTGGCTGATCTCTTTTAAAAGTGTTCCAGTTTTTATTTTAAAACTTTGGGTGGTTTTCATATATCTAATTTATGCTTTACGGATGATTTTATTATTTTTACTATTGCCTACTTAAATAGAATTAATACGTTGTTGAGGTTTTTTAAACATTTTGAATTAGAGAGTGGTTTGGCCCTTAATCATAACAAATGTGGTTTTATTCATGCTAAGAAAGTTTCTTTTAATCATATTATGGCCATTAAAAACTTAAGTTGTTTTAGTCTTGTTGGGTTACCCTTAAAGTATCTTGGTATACCTCTTTATAAGGGTGGGAAAAAATCTTTTCTTTTTGATGATTTAATCTCGATTGTGCATAACAAGCTTTTATCTTGGGATTCTAACTTTCTTAGTTTTGGTGGTAGATTAACCCTTATTAAAAGCATTCTTTGATCTTTCCCTATTTATAATTTTCAAACATTACTTCCTACTCAGACTATGTGTTATAGGCTTGAGATAATCATTAATAAATTCTTCTGGAAAGGGACTACTAATAGTTCTAAAATTTACTGGTTGACCTGGAATAAATACTGTGGTACTTTGGATGAAGGGGCTCTGGGCTGTAAGTCTTTCAAGGATTTAGATCTATCTTTCTCTTTTAAGTTGTGGTATAATTTTCGAGCTAATGTGAGCCTTTGGGCTAAATTTATAGATGTGAAGTATTGTGGGTAGAAACTCCCCACCATTTGTTGTTTTAGTAAAGGTAACTCTAAAGTTTGGCAACATCTTTGCAAAGTTAAATGGGTGGTTGAGCTAATTATCTGTTGGGGTCTTGGTAGTGGTAATATTTTATTTTGGTAGTATTGTTGGTTGAATGGTAAGTCCATTGATTCTATGTTTAATACTTCTTCCAATGCTTGTGTGAAGGTTATTTTTTCAAGGATCATGGTTGGGATTTGGATAAACTTTCTTCTATTTTGCCTAGTTTTATTGTTCAGCAAATTCTGTAGACCCCCCTTAACATGATTACTCTTGATGTTCAGATGTGTGCTTTAAATAGAGATGGTAAATTTTATTTAAAGATGGATGGAATTCCTTTAGAACTACAAAAGAAGCTTCTATTAGTTTCAAAATGCTATGGCATCAAAGTATTCCCTCTACGGTTTCTATTTTTGTTTGGAGATTTTTACATAATTTCATTCCTACGGATGATAATTTGAATAAACGTGGTTTAAATCTTCCTTCTAAATGCCAATGTTGTTATCACTTGGAGAACATGCATCATGTTTTTGTCTCAGGCCGTTGTGCAGTTGAAGCCTGGACTCATTTTGAGGATATTTTGCAATTAAATTGCTTTAATGCTAAGTTTTCTATTTATGCTTTATTGAAGTGTTGGTTTGTTAATTCCAAAGGGAATATCAGGAATGCTATTTCTTTTCTTATCCTTTGGTATTTATGGTTGGAGAGGAATAATTCCAGCTATAATGTTGTGGTTATGAATCCTCATCGGATTATCCATAAGGTGCAAGATAAGATTAGAGAACTTTTTTCTACTAAGCATATTAATACTAAGAACTTCAATAAGCATCATAGTGCTGCTTTTGAATTTGGGATTAATCTTGATATGGATAACAGTCAAAAGGTTTTGAGAAGTATTCGTTGGCTTACACCTCCTGATAATTTTTTAAAGTTAAATAATGATGGTTCTTTCAACAATTCTAAGGTTGGCTGTGGTGGCCTCATCAGGGATTCTAATGGTAATTATATTCTTGGTTTTGCGGGTCCTATTTATAGTGGTGATATTACTATTAATACTACTTTTGCTATCCTCTATGGTTTAAGGTTGTGTTTATCTCTTGATTGCACTAATATTATGGTGGAAGTTTCCTCTTCTTATTGTATCCAGTCCTCTATTTTGAGGATTGATAATTTATGCTCTTCAAATTTGTTTCATATGAGGAGGGATATTCAGTTGGTGATGAGTGGGTTTAATGTTTCCTTTTTGGCTATTGAAGGACATGGTAATGCTTGTGCTAAAGCTTTGGCTAGTTGGGGTTGGGCTCTAGACTCTATGTAGAATTTTTGCTTATCTAATTTACCTATCCTAGTTAGGGGCCTGGTTTACTTGGATAAACATTCTGTTCCTTATGTTAATTCTTAAGGTTGTGGATGCTATTTTTTAGGTGCTGGGTATTTTTGGTTGGAGCCTTTCCTTTTCTACATCTCTGTTTTAATTTCTAGGGTTATATTGCTAGGCTCTATGTGCCCGGTTGGTTAAGCCTATTTAAGTTTCATTTTGATGATGAGGGTGTGCTGTTGGACACTGACATTTTTGTGTGGGCTCTATTTTTTCTGGAGGGGCTGCTAATCTCTTTCTCTTGGATGTTTAAGTGTTTCTATGTGTTAGAGGAGGGAGCTGTGTGGTTGAACTCCATTTTTTTGGTGGGGATTTTCTAGAGCACGGCTAGTTTACTGCCATTTCAAGGAAAGCTGGATTCTACGAGGATGTGTTTAGCTGGAAACTCGTCCTACTACTTAGACCAACTGTATTTATTTGGCTGCCTATTGTGTGTTGTAGGTGGCTGGATTTTATTTTATTATTATTGTCTGCCATTCTTGGGAATTCAGTTACCTTACATTGGTGGTTGGGTTTGATTATTTGGATCCTAGAACCCATGAATTCCTCTCGGCATGATCTCTTTACTAGTTATATTTGGTTTGCCATCTATGAGATTATCAGACAATATGATTTTTGGATGGTTTGTATTAATCCTGGTGGTATTTGTGACAATCATTGCTGTGATAATCAGTATTTTTGCTATTTTTATTTCATTTATTATTTTTTTGTCTATTACTTTGTTTTGGAGAGTTTTTGCCTTGCAAGTGATCATGCTGTTGAAAGGAGCAGGTGGTTTGAGGATTTGGATAGTATTTTTTGTACCTTTATGGTTTTTTAGGTGCTCGCCCTTATGCACCGTAGAATATACCTAAGATTTTATGTACTTTTGTTTAGTAGGGAATTCAAGCTCGTATGTTTTTTTGCTTTTATTTTATAGCTCTTTGGAGCAGGAGTGTGCTTGAGTTCCCTTTAAAGACCCTATATTCCTTATTTTATTTTAATACGTAGGCCCCTTCGTGGGTTTCCCCTAAAAAAAAAAAAACACTATTGATGTAAGAAAATATAAGCCACTAATAAAGATGGAGAGCATAACCTTCCCAGTTGAGTCACCAGAAAAATCATGTGGGAAAACAATTTTGAATACCCATGTTTGGAATTACTTTTTTTTAGAGAAAAGATTTTCATATTTGAGTTGACATTTAATTAGATATTTTGGATTATATTCCCATATGGTAAGGACCTATGATTTGATGTCAGCCTGAGAACCTAGATCTAAGTTGGGTAGTATGGAGTAGTAGCTTGAACCTATTCCAAGGAAGTGCATAAGTGTATAAATTTCCTTACTTAAATCTACTTAGAGTGTAATGCAAGCTAAACCACATAATCAATTTAAAACCATGTTGTAGGGTTAAATTATAGATTGGCGGGTTGTTATTTAACATTTTAGAATATATGATAGACATTTAAAGAAATCCTAAATGGCCATGCATATAAGTGATGTATTTATGCTTCCAAACTAATACAATTAATTTTTATTTTTTTTTAATTTATTTCTAATGCAATGGATGCTAGTCAAATGTAAAACAAACATATTGTGAAGTTTTGAAAGGCATACAAATAAGTTTTATCTTATGGTGCATAACTTCCACAGAGACAGGACGACACCCTCATAGGTTAGGTGGATTGCTACTAACCAAAGGCGGGGAGGTGCTAAGCAAGGGGACAATGAAAGACATATATGCATGATACCCCATACGAGCTCTAACATAATTCCAAAAATGTGGTTCTCTCTATGTTATATTAAGCTTTTTTATTTGATTATCAGTGGAATAAATTTTATTTCTTAAGAGCCTAGCAAATTCTAAGTGAAGGCTTATATAAGAAATAAATTTATGAAAAATAGCCAATTTTTATGATAGTAGGTGCCTCTTAATTATAACCCAGGGTCTTCTAAAAATAAGGTGGCTATGCTTCGCCAACAATAGTCTGGATTCCACTCCTATGAAATGACATAAGTCTTAAGATTAGTTACTTTTTATTCCAGTGTTCATTTCTTCTTCTTTAACTTGATTCTTCCTTTGAGCTCCTTTTGATTCATCTTATTATATTCTTGTATGCTCATCCCTTAGAGTTTTCAAATGAAAAGAACTCTCCATTAAAGGGTTTCTTTCCTTATTGGATTACTAATCATTTGGGATAATGCCTTCTTCAGAAGTCTTTCTCAACTCTTATTATTTATAAAATTATATTTTAAAAGTAAAAAAAGGCTTAAAACTCCCTACATGTTAGTGAAGCAATTCATATGTTACAATCATAAACAAAAATCACACCAGTAAAATTATTTGCTCATTTTTTAGGAAACATAAAGCTTAGCCATGCTTTTAATATTGAAGGGCCTAAGTAACAAAAAGCACCTATAAAAGGTTTAATTAGCTTTAAATCATGATTTCTTTAGCCCCCTTTTAAAGCACTATATAAGCATGATCACCTATATAAAATATTATTAGCAACAAACATTCAGATTACTCTTAGCCTAAGGAAATTTAAACACCCATCATAGATCACATCATAAGCAATATGGCATAAGCATCACAACATAAGTATCATAAATCACATCAAATCATAAAAACCAGCATTCATTCACATGCCAACCATTTTACATCACAAAATAGCACATGAAATAATAATGATCTAACCTAAAATTAGAGTTGATTATCCTAACATGTAATATATAGTATGTATAAGAGGCTGTGTAATTTGGATATATCATATGTTTATTATTGCTTGAAGTTTATGTGGATCAAGTTTGGTTTCTTGAAGGTCAAGGGAATTTAAATTTGAGTTTATTTTTTTGATGTTTTGAGATTTATTTTAAGATATATTTTAGTTGTTAAAGTTGATGAATGCTTTGTTGTTAGATTCTTTTGATTAGTAAATTAAAACATCAAGTCAAATATATATTTGCCTTCATAAAAGGAGTCAAGGTAAATGAAAGCTTTAATTGCCTAAGTTTTTTTATTATTGAGTTTCTCAGTAGTTATTTAGGTTAAATAAAAACTACCTTTGTTAAATTAGGGCTATAAGGTTTATTCACCTTGCTTGGGGCTATGCTAATAGCCTTGTTAACTTGAATATTCTAGTAATTACCTTTTTTATTTAAGTTTGATTATTAGTTGTAAATTTTTAATTAGTTCAATTCAGTGATTACTGATTTATGACACTTGTGATTTAACATCTTCATTACATCAATTCATTTGTGACATTGTCATAATGGGCCCAGGGATCAAAGCCTTTTGAAAAATGTAGCCCCACATCTCGAGGTTTCGTGCCTTTAAATTTTATTGAAGGAGTTGTCTAATTTAATTTATTTATTGTTAATTTATAAGAATTATAATGTAAAATCTACATCCCATCAATTTAAAATATATGTTGTCAAAATGGGTATGAAGACCAAAGCCTCCTTAAGACACGTTGCCCTGTAGCTTGAGATTTCTAACCTATAAACTTTATTGATAGAGTGTCAATAATTCATTATCTTTGTTCATCTAATTTTATTCATTGAGTTAGTCATTTATTAAATTTTTTTATGATTTATTGAATTTTTGTATTTATTAGATCATTTAATAAATTAATTTTTTACTAAAATTTATAATTTACACTGAATTTTAGAATTTTTATGTTTTTCATAAATACATGACTTAATTTTGAGTTCAATGCCATTGAGTTTTTGACATTTGGAGTTTTTTATAATTAGTTGTGATTTTTATAAGTTTAGCCTTTTTTAATGAGTTAATTAATACAAGTAATTAGGTGATTTTTTGTTTTTGCTCTAAATCAACTCCAAGTCTCTTAAAATCTCTCCCAAATGCCATTCATGACTCCTTGGATGATTAAATGTGTATAGAAATTTTTTATATTATTTATTATTTATTTCATTGTTAAATTTAATTAATTAATGATTTTTTAATATTTAAATTACTTTTCATTTGGACAGTTTATGATGGAGCGTTTAATTTATTAAACATTTGATTCTTAGCATTTTGGCACTTTGTTTATTTTTTTATATTTAATTTATTTAACATTTAATTCTTATCATTTTTGCACATAATTTATATTTTTATATTTAAATTGAATTAATTATGACTTAATTAAGATTATAGTTCAATTATGTGAGTGTATTTTTGGCTCAATATATGAGAGGTCAAATGAACTCCAATTGTAGTGAAATTTGAAACATAAGTTCACCTAAAGACATGCTTCCAACCCACTGGAATCCAACTATAGGTTCTCCTTCTTAGGTTTTATAATTAATCATTAAATTAAATATAATTTTACTTTTAGGGATTTAAATAAGGTAATCTAGTCATTTGATTGGGTTATAATCATGGTCATCTAACTTACAATAATATAAACAAATAACACAAATAATGGAGGCCTTATTTTATATGAATTTAGATGAATGAATATCTAAATTTTTGTGTCAAATTATGACCCATAACTTTAAAAGTTCAATTCATATGAATCCATTAATCACCAAACCAAAGGAAAATTAGGGTTTGTAGTACACATACCCTAATTACTTGTTAGCAATTAATTAAAGAACATTCAAACCCAAATTACTCCCTACACAAAGGTTATAATTCTTTTAAATTATTTTTAAAATAAAATTATGCTCAAGTTATTTCTAATGAGCATAAGAACTCAAAAGTTTGATGAAAAATGGATTTAAGATGATTTTCAAAAGTTTTTTAACATTTTAATAATTATTTTGGACTTAAATGGACTATCCAAATACAACCACAATCATTGCCAAAGATTGTTTAGTGAATGCCACACATGTAGGACAAAGAATGTACCACACATTCACACGATTTCCATTTAAGTGAGTAATAATGATTATATGGTACAATCTATTCAATTGTACTGTATGATCCATTTGATTGAGTTGGATCATACTGGATGATCCATTTGATCGAACCAGATCCTATTGGATGATAAGTTCAGGTAAAGAAGAATATATAGAAAGGCTATGGAAGAAGTTGAATATCATTGCCACATATTCGCATATATACTTCAAGTGAAGAATTGCCATCAATTCAATTTGAGCAATATCCCAATGCATAAAATTTATTCCAAAAGCTAGAAGGAATCTACCTTTCTCATCTCTTATTACACCTCCAAATCCAGCCACATTGTTTGATAAGATAGAAGCATCTACATTTAATTTAATCCAACCGGTTGGAGGAGGATACCAAGAGGAAAATAGCTCACGCTGGTTAGTATCCCAATTTTTCGGAACTTGATTAAAAAAATTGCTGAATGTAGATGTAGAAACCACATAGGATGCCAAGAAATTATTGGAGTCTTCTATGCCATCATGAATCAACTTACATCTACTTTTCCACACTAGCCAAGTAGACGTACAATACATATTTGCAATGATAGAATTTTTCCCCACAAGCTTCTTTAAACCTTCAAAACAATCTTGCAAATTGTTGAAGATAGGAATTTGGAATCCCCATTTATTGAGCAAAAAGATTACTTCATGAAGCTTTGAACAATTTCCTGCTATATGACATTCATTCTCATCTTCCATACATCCCCTCGGGCAACCTGACAAATTGCTCAATTTCCTTCTAACTAGAAAATCTTTAGAAGGTAAGCCGTCATTGTACAGCCTTCACAAGAACAACTTAATCTTCGGTCTCAACTTCAATTTCTTCATCCAACTCCATATCGAACCATCATCATTTTTATGCGAAGCTGATTGAAAAACCAGAGCAGCAATTGATTTTCCTGAGAATTTAGAATTAAGCTCAATGCTATCAAATCCTTTTCCGCCTTGAATTGGAACTTGAAGAATAAGCTCCCTTAGATGTTCCCCAAATGTATTTTGAATCAGATCAGAATTCCACTTCCCATTAGAAATGAAATAACTCAGTTTTAATTCACTATTCTCAGAACAGTTTACAAATGTTAGCCATCTTGCTAAGCTTCTATCCATACTCCAGCTATCAAACATCCAGTTAATAGAATTTCCATTAGAAACATTCCATCTAACAATGTTTCTAAGATATTGAGCTCCCATAGTGATGATTTTCCACGTCGGAGAGCAATCTCTTTTCATTGGAGTTAACCAGACGTTTTTACCATATTTCGCTCTTAAAATTTGATTCAGCATGGTAGAAGGCTTTGTACAGAAATTCCATGCTAGTTTGACCCGTAAAGGACCAATCCTAGACACAACAGAGAATAGTCCTCTACCTCCTTCTTCCTTGGTTTTGCATAACTTTTTCCAAGAAGTATACTGAATACCTGTATTGCCATTGTTCTTTTTCCACAAAAAGCTTCTACACATTTTATCAAATTCATTCAAAATGCTTAAGGGAACAAGGGAGATAGAAGTTAAGAATATTGGAAGAGAGAAGAAAGCTGATTTAATGAGAACCATCTTGCCTTCCAAAGATATGAATTTTTGTCCCCAAATGTTTAATCTATTTGCTGCCACTTCCATGAGTCTAGAGAAATTCGAATATACCATCCTCCTCAATGTCATCTTTACCCAAACATAATTCAATTCTTTGACCATATTGAATTTAAGAAGTTTGGAAATTCTCTTTTTTGTTCTATGGTTAGTAAACTTGCCAAAAGTAACCATAGACTTCTCCTTGTTAACATTTTGCCCCGACCATAAGCAGTAATTATTAATGATAGTTTTCAAATCATTAATAACTTTACTATTGCATTCAGAGAAAATCAAAATATCATCAGCATAAAGCAAATGGGATACTCTAGGAGCCTTGGAAGAAATAGAAATCCCTATATCCCCTTTCCTACAATTAAGAGCATCTGAAAGGATTTGGGAGCAAAGAATAAACAAATATGGGGATAAAGGGCAACCTTGCCTAAATCCACTTTTTCCATAAATCCAATCTGATTTCTTACCATTAATCAAAATGCAATACTTGCGATTTAAGATACACTGTAAAATGAGTTCCTTAAACTTAATAGGAAAGTTAAAATGAGAAAGCACTTGCCTTAAAGCATCCCATCCCATGCTATCATAAGCTTGTTCCATGTCAAGCTTTATTGCCAATAGACCTTTCCTAGCTTTAGAATACCAAAATTTATTGAATATTTCCTGAGCTAAAAGAACATGATCTGACAAGGAGCGTCCTTTGATAAAAGCCGCTTGATTTGTCGAGATTAATTTATGAATAACCAATTCCAATCTACTCAAGAGCATCTTTGTAATAATTTTATAAATGGTCAAACATAAGCTAATAGGCCGATAATTTGTTACCTCTTGAGGATTTTGAATTTTCGGAATCAATACTATAATGGTTTCCTTCCACGATATTGGCATATCTCCATAAACCATAAAATGATTCACTGCTAACCAAATATCTTCAGAAATCAGATTCCAGAAAATTTTCAGGAAGGAAAAAAGTAATCCCGTCCACTCCAGGTGCAATATTGCAACCTGAATTTTGAATGATAGCATGAAGCTCCTCCCTCGTGAACTCAGCATCCAAAATAGCTTGATCATTCTCACTAATCTCTAAGTGTAAATTTTTCAGGAAGGAAAAAGTATTTTTCCTTATTCAAGACTCTCCAATCCAAACAAAGGGTTGGGATTCATTAGGCTCAATTCCTAGATGATTTCTAAGTGTCTAGGGTTTCTAAATGCCACTTTGGGTTAAACCAAGGGTTGGGGTTAGGTTTTTGGCATGCTTTTAAAGCTTCTAGAGTTGGTTTGAAAAGGTCACAAGAGATGGTTTGGAGAGATTTTGAAATTTTTTGGCATGTTGATCATTTTGATCCTTTAAGGGGTTTTTTGGAATTTTTGACTATGTTGGCATGTTAACTTTGGTGAAGCCACCTAGGATGAACTTTTAGGAGTCTCTAGATGGTTAGAAGTGGTTTGAGGATTTGTTTTGATTGAGCCATATTGAAGTTTATTAAAAAACTTGATTTAAGAGATTTTAGGGTTTATGTGTTTCATGGTCAACCATGGTCCACCTAAGGTCCAATAAGGTTTAAGACAATATGTTTATGACCATGAATATGTTTTATGATTTTGGAAAGGCTTCCAGGGTCATTTTCTACAATATTCCATATCTAGTGGTGTAGGTTGTAAATATTTGAATGTTTTATAATATTGAAAAATGTATTTAGTTTTTGGGGTTAGAGTGCTTGGAATGCTTTAAATTTGTATGGTTGACACTAAGTAAATCTCTAATCAATATGCAACTACTAATTATTATTTTGAGGTAATTTAATAAGATTTTGAATCTATTAAAATTCCCCTAAAATAGGGAAAAGTCTAATGGATTTTGGGTTTGATTTTGAATTTTGATCTTTGGATTTGGGATTTTTATTTTGATTTATAGTTTTGACCACACATAAAAAATAAGGTCAATAGTATCAAAATTTTCACATATTTTATATTCTTCTTAAAAAAGTCCTCAAAATTATGTAATCTTATAATTCATGATCATGCATGTAGTGATATGAGCATTAATTAGTTTTACCCAATTTACCAACTTTATCTAATTTCTCGTAATAAAAAAGTTCAAATTCTGACTTTTTTAAGATATTTTTTTAAGATTCTTTTATTCCTTCCATTTTGAATGAGTAAATAAGTTTTATTCATTAGTGCTTCAAACTAGTGTTAGCTCCTTCTGAAGTGAGATCAGATTGAGCTTTGAACTATTGATCACTATGTTGTTTACTATACTATTAATATTGGGATGGATGACTTGGATTATCCCTTTGAATTTATATTAATTATTTACATTTATCAACTATAAACACTGATCCTGATTTCTTTTCTAACACATTATGAGTTTTTGTTTATTTACTTTTGCCAAAGATGGATTTTTGTAAGAATGTTAGCAGAGAAGCTTTTTTTTAAAGATTGGAGGCTTTGTTTAACAACTTCTAAAAGGTTTTTATTATGAAGCCATTCAATACAAATGTTACTAGACCTTGAATGTTTTTTAGGAGAATTTTTATAGTGTGTTACTTTTGCAATTGCAACTTGCACCTCATGCTAAAATTTCATCAATGCAGGATGTACTCTACTAAATTTTCACCTAATTTTTTTTCTCCATAACAAGTTCCTTAATAGTGATGTTGTTTTTTCTTTCATAAATCTTTTAATGAATAGACATTCTAATTCATTAAAGGTACAAATAGACCTATTAGGCAATTTATCATGCCAATCAAATTTAACAATGGATAAGTTGCTAACAAACTATCAGAATAATAATGCATCACTTCCATCAACATTATATTAAATAACTCTAAAATGTGCAAGATGTTGTTTGTGAATACTTCAGCCATCAAAGTTTTTAAAAGAAGGTGGCATAAATCCTTTTGGGTATTGGACTGAGTTGTATTCTTTTGGGCATGGTCTGCCTCTTAGAATAGATGAGGTACCTTGAGATTTCACTAATGTTTCCTTAACATGTTATTCTACTATATGCTTTATGCAGACAAATTGAATTGATTCTCTTTATAATTTTACTAGTTTATTTTATACTTCCTCTTTACTAAATTTTTTAATTTTAGTATTTAAATATATGGATTCATCTAGAGGTGACACTAATTATGTATTTGACGAGGAGACTTTTTATTTTGTATGTCGGCCATAACATCCCTCATCTCCTCTATTTTATTTTCCATCCTAGAGATCTATTCCTCTTTCAGACTTATTTGATCTAATTGACATGGGGTTAGGTCTAGTGTATTACCTGCATTAACCTTAATAATTATAGGATTATATTTAGGTTTATCTTTTTTCATTTTGTATTGATGGTCGAGTATCTATCATAAAAAATACTCTTAGACATTTCCTCATCTTGCAAATCAACAACTACCTTATTAGTAGCTTCATCCTCATTTATCTATCTAATACTCTCCTTTAGATGATTCAACATTTCTTCTATGGATTTTCCTAACACTTGGTGTGGATTTATTGGAGTGTATTCTCTAACATATGAAGATTCTACTAAAGTTCTATAATTTCTTGTTCTTTCATCCACATCACTATTATTATTGTTAAAAAGTGTAATTAGTGCTAACCATCTTGGGATGCCAGACCTTCTTCCTATCATATACCAAGGTTGGTTTATTTATGGGTTGCAACCTCCTACTTTTGAGACAAGAAGATGATTGGCTACTCTCCAAGTGATATCAATTAACTCTTGGTGATTGATTCACGAAAGAGTGGCAAGTGACTTTAACTAGATTATTTTTTGGATTGATTAGAATAAGGTGTAGATAGTGGGGTATACCCTTGATAGGCTAAGTCTCCATATCCTAAAGGGTTCATTAGTGTTGGCTAGTTTTAAACTCTAGCTAATACTGCTCGATCATTAACTATTGAGAACTTTTTTGGTTATATGTAATATCATTTATTGATGACTGGCATAACTAGATTTACTTCTCTAAACTTTACTTTTCTTCTAGCAGGCGATGAGACTACTCTTTCTATGCATAGCTATGATTCTACCCTAGTAGTAATTACCTCTATTACAATTTTTAGAAATTTTGTCTTTGACTACCCATAACTGTTTAAATAGTCATGGATCAATCCATCTAATAAAGATTTAAATTTTCTCCTCCTCTTGAATAAGGAATACACGATAGGTGTTTTATATCTGCCATTTTGTACATAGCTAGTTATCCTGACAATATTAACCTCTTTACTAGCAATAAATAATGGATGGAAGTGGATTCCACCCAACAGCTAGGAATTTATAGGTACTTCATTTACTGCTACTTCATTTCCAGCACTAATTAGGATTTCATGCTCTATCAGCATGGCCTTCTCGGTCCTCAGCCTTAGATGATGGTTCTAGTTTCTCCATTGAGATTTTTTGCATCATTCATGTTTAT
>NW_021319307.1:380136-411222 GCF_001605985.2 Dendrobium catenatum | reverse complement strand
TATTTGAATTTAAGTTTTAATAATTCATTCTTTTATTAAAATATTTTTTTTATTTTAAAAGTTGAAAATTATTTAATTTTAAATTATAAAGAGTCATGATAATTAAGAACCACAAGTGAAGTATGGGATGGAAAATCATCATATCTTAAGGCTTGTAATTTTAATGCATTTACACCCCCATGTAGGATAAAATTATTGCATAGGATCCCTTGAGTATTATTTAATATTTTATTTAATGATTTATTGATTGCTATTTTGAATAATATGTTAATTGAAAGCTCCAAATTGCTTTGAAGCATCTTACCAACACATCCTAAACCTATCAATTTAATGCATTTGTGCCCTCCCTTAGGAATCAAATTTAAATACTCAGCTTTAAAATGTTTATACATGGAATTGAAAATAAATATGGAGCAAGCCTATAATAGTATGATTTGGAATACTCTCACTTAAGTCATGGAAAAATGGGCTTCCACGAGATTTTTACTAAGTGAATTAAACAATCTGTGATAAATCAAAAATATTCCTTAATTATTAATGGCTTAAGGACTACTAGGGTAGAAGTAAAAAGTGGCTTTAGGCTAGGTTACCCCTTGTTTCCTTTTCTATTTATCATATACTCTGAATTGCTCTAAATGGCTAATCATCAAAGGGGAAGTGAATTAGGAGTTCAGTTCTCTCCTACAATAAGTATGTTCTCTCTCCTGCTATATACTAATGATATTTTATTTTTGGAGGAGGCAAGTGGGGCTGCTGTAAGGAAACTCAATAGCATTTTAAAAGATTGAAGCCAATGGACTAGCCATAAGGTAAAGACGTGTAAGTTAATGGTCCTCTACTGTAATTCCTTAGTCAAATGGAAGAGAAGGAGAATAATAAAGCTACTTTGATATAAGTTGGTTTTAAAAAGGGAGTACTCAGGAATTAAAATAACTAATTGAAGAGGCGTGGTGATAGATTTTTAAAAGTTTATTAATGCAATGAGTAACTTAAATATTTATGGGAGTTGTTGCCTATCTTAAGCTAAAATAATTTAAAAGTTTGTGAAGGTTTTTAAACCTCAAAGAACTAGCCAGAGGAAAACCAAGGGAGTGGGGGGGTGATTTGATAATTTAAAAATTTCTTTAATAAAAAGAAAATCTTTTATAACTTTTTTAACATATGAAAATAAACAATTTTATCACTCAATGTGAATGCAAATTAATTTTATAATAAAAAAAAAAGATCAAAATTTTCAACCGCATAATTTATCATAAAAAAATAAAGTACAAAAAATAATAAGAACAAACACATGAAAATTTGTAGTGGTTTGGTCTAACCTGGCCTACATGCAATCCTTAAAAACCTCTATTCTAGGTATTATACTAAAATAAATGTATAACCTTTTTCCCCCATAGTAAGGTGGAGAAGCCATTACAAAATCACTTTCACCAACCCAGTACGACGGAGAATCAGAAGCTTTTTACACCTTCCAGGTGATGGTGGCATACCTCAAAACTTTTTTCTCCTTCTAAGAGAAGGCAAAGTACCTTGACAGAGAACCCTCGCCAAGTACTATAGAATGTCTCCCAGGAGCCACCAAAGAATTAAGGAAAAAACTTAAGAAGACATGGAAGAACCTTTCTTGGAGTAACCTTATGAATCCCTCACAAAAATCTCTCCCCCTCTTATCTCTTAAATCTCTCCTAAACTCCCCTATGCTCCCTCTTATGACACTTAGCAACAAAAAATCTTTTGAACAAGTCTAAGTGAGAGTTTAAATAGAGAGCCACTCAAAAAGTCATAAATTTCAATATGAGATTTAAGATCATCCATTACGATCCAACAATCCTCTTGTATAATTAGTCCAAAATAGACCTTTTAGATTGTTAAAGAGTTTAGACTATTCATCTAGTATGATAGGCGATGATAAATTATCATTCCATGCAGCGCTTAGTTCGTGTAGTACAAAATTGGGGGGTTCTCCTGTATGATTAGTTAAAAAACTATAGTATTTCATCTTGTACGATAAGCGATGATAAATTATCATCCTATGTTTTTCTTAGGTCTTATAGTATGATCGTCACTAATAATCCTATATAACTGATAAAAAATAATTAACCATAATTATTCTCTTAATCATACGATCAATTTTTTCATGATTATCACAAATCATATAATACAATGCATTTCATATGATATGATTAGAGAAAATTTTAAATTTTAAAATATTGCTTATATTATGATTGGCAGTTGTTTTCATTATTATAACTAATCATTCTATATGATAAGGATCATTCAGTATAATAAGTTTAATCAATCTTAATTAATAAAGTGCCCTAGCTAATGATTTTTCTAATTAACTTATCATCCAGTACGATTAGTTCAAAAAATGCATATTCATCCTAATTCATTAACTTATCCCCTTGAGTGTTCATGTGCAAGGTTACTCAGCTTTAGGATCCACCAAAATACATGATTGACTTAAGAAAGATAAAATATATATAAATGCTAAAAATACAAACTTTAATCCTAGTATACTAAATGTTAAGGTGATTAAAGTTGCAAGTGTACAATGAACTTGAAATATTAGTGACTAGGGTAAAATAGATATGCAATTAAAAAGTTTGTATAGGTTTTTAGACCTATAGCAATTGTCCCAATGCTAATCAAGAGGGGGTGGGGGTGAATTGGTTATTTTAGAAAAGCTCTTGCAAATTTATGAAAATTGATTTATATTTTTTATACAAAAAAAAATTTCAACAACAAAAATAAAATTTGCAAGAAATGAAAAATACATAAATGTAAAAAGAACCCAATAATTTATAATGGTTTGGTCCAATAAGGCCTACGTCCATTCCCTGAAGACTCCCTCTTTAGGTATTGCATTATTACTAAAGTGACTCTCCTTTACTCCCATAATAAGGAGGAGAAGCCTTTATAATTACCCTCTCTTCCACCTATCCCTGGTGTGGTAGAGTACCATCATCCTTTCACACTCTTTAAGTGTCGGCAGAGTACCATAATCCTTTCACACTCTTTAAGTGTTAGTAGAGAACCATCATCCTTTCACACCCTCCTGGTGTCGGTAGAGAACTAGCATTATTTCACACTTTCTAAGTGTCGATAGAGATCCAGATATTCTTCAAAGATCTTCCCTCAAGTGTCTTCAAAGAAGTAAGGAAGAGATTTTCTACAAACACAAAGAGATTCTCACCTTTGAGTAATCTTGTGAATCCTTCACATTCTCAATTTTTAAGAACTCTATCTCAAACACTCTCCCAAATCGCTCTCAAACTTTTGTTCTTACAAAATATAAAGAAGGATTTGTCCAAAATCAGTTTATAGGACCTTATATATGAAAGATACTAAAAACCATCTAGAAAATTGAAATTTTCAATTTTGAACATCCATGATTGTATAGTACGATTGACAATCATATATATGAATAGTTCAAAATTTGTTTGTATGATCCTATATGAACTAATTTCATACACAGATTATCGTTTGTATGAATGGACATCATATAATATGAATTGCCTTAATCAAATCATGTTTCATTTGGTACGAGAATGGACGAGCCAATTTCGTACATGGGGAATCATCTGTACGCACCCATATTCATACATTATGAATAGTTCAACAAATTTAGATGTTCATATGGACAAAAATGTTTGCATCAATTTTATACTCTAGACGTCATCTGTACAAACCAAAGTTCATCCCAGTCGAACACTTCAAAAAATTAAATTTCATACTCTGGACATCGTCTTTACGAACTCAAGTTCATCACGGATAAATAGTTAAAAAATTAGTTGTTTGTATGGATGAAAATGTATGCATTAATTTCATACTCAGGATGTCATCTGCGTAAAGGCAACT
This sequence comes from Dendrobium catenatum, assembly GCF_001605985.2. Taxonomy (NCBI): domain Eukaryota; kingdom Viridiplantae; phylum Streptophyta; class Magnoliopsida; order Asparagales; family Orchidaceae; genus Dendrobium; species Dendrobium catenatum. The sequence continues at coordinate 407,361 of NW_021319307.1, read as the reverse complement.
TCATACAGTATGATCAATACTTAGAAAAATTTTCCATCCATGATTTAATTATCTACATATGGAGGAACACCCAAGTCAAATCATCCCGTATAATTAATGATTATATAGTATGATTAGTTTAAAATTTAAAGTTTTTACACTCCCCTAATGTGGGTGTGCATAATTATCCAATTACAATCACACTCTGTCAGACTCAAGAAAAATAAAAATGTACAGACTTCAGTTACATTATACCCTAATCTAATCTATTTCGAAGTCGTCAATAGTCAGGAGTATGATTTTTCTGAAATATTAATACACACAAACAACAAAAACAATATATCCAATATATTTTAGGAGAAATAGTAGTCAAACAATAATATTTAGAACCATTAAAAACACACTTATTATGAAAATATAGTTATGAAAACTATGTTGCAACAACAATAAACTCAATTACCAGGAGCTATCATAGTAAGAAATCTAATAATATTTGTTATCATCAAAATCATAATACTTGAGTCCAATTGAAATAATCTCCTCTATTTTAATGATGACAAACTTTGTTATATTATGTTTCAAAAGTGTTTTGCTTTTCCCTAAGCACCCCCGCACTAAGTAAATTCTTTTAAAAAATAGGCGAGGTATTGGTTTATTATTATTATTATTATTATTATTATTATTATTATTATTATAAAAATAATGTTAATATAACATATAATTATAGACGAGGAGTTATTGGATAGAAGACTAGGAGGTGATCAAGTTGTGCATAAAATTGGAAATTATAATTGGATTATAAGATAAAAGCAATGATATATCCAAGGCAAGATTAATCTTTCTCTTATATCTAAGATCTGTAATGCAGGTTAGATTTTTAAGATATCAAATTATAAGACCAGTTGTATTAAAATCAATGTGAACCATAATATAATAGGTAGTAAGAGAGATAACATGTGTAATGTTAATCTTATCAAAAGCTTTAGGAATGATAGAGTTACAAAGAATGTACTGGATAATTTGGGCATCATGGACTAGAGTGTTGACTTGGGCTATGTGGTATCTAAAATTAGATTCCATATGAGTAGCGTTGGTAGGTGTCTAATGATAATAAGGATTTGAGGCCACAAGGTGAATTTTCTCGCCAGTAGTGGAGTGGTGTAGAGTTCATGAAAGTCTTGATAGGTTATCTCTATGAGTCACCTATGGACATATGATTGGAGGGCAATACCCTCACTGGTTATTCTTAGGTTGGCCAAAAACTCAAAAAGCAATTCAGAGTTAAAGGGGTATATAAAAGTGAGAATGAAGTTGAGAATGGTGTGAGTAAAGAGTGGCAGTACTTAGAAGTTTAAATCTTCCTGTTTGATGATTTTTAAAGGGGTGATGCCAATAGTTTTATACCTCTGATAGGCCTTTTCATCAGCAGCCTTAAAGAATTTGGAATCTACAGGGTGTCGAGAGGTACTACTGACTAGTGCATGAGAAAATTTTCCTCTAGCCATTGCATGAAATGTGATCTTAGATGGAAGAAAAATATTAGAAGTTTGAAGATTATGCTAAGAAAATACTTGAAATCCCTCTATTTGAATAGATTGTCCATATCTTACAGTATGATCGTGGGATCATACTGGATGGTCAAATGCAATTAATTCATCCAATGCTATGAAATTAAAAAGTTGGTCTCATCGTATAGTATGATCAAAATTGAAATAGATGATTAAAGAGAAGCATCCATTCCAATGCAACATCCCGAATGATTCTTTGATTTGTTATATCATCTTGTATAAATAGGTATTCGTCCAGTATGATATGTTAATAAGTATCACATCAGATGAATTAAATTCATTAAATTATTATGCCACGTGGATCATACATGATGGTTTAGGTGTTTGTATGGTACGATCACCAATGATTGATCAATAGTAACCATTGGATGTGCTGTGATCAAATATGTGATGATTTTTATGAATATTATATAGTACAATATAGATCATATAATACGATGTGAACAAAATATAGAGATGGGTAATTGATGACGATGAAAGCTCAATGAAGGAAATATAACTCAAATCACAATAAAAAGAAAAGAATACGACATAAATTAAACAATCAAGCAAAAAGAGAAAATATTTATAATTTTAGTTATTGGTGATATTAAGGTGATATTGAGATTTACTTTGATTTTTTTGAGTCATGAATTATTTATAATTTTAATTATTGGTGATATTAAGATGATTTACACATAAAATTATATATAAAAATTAAATTTAAAAGAATATTTAGAAAATATATAACTAATTATATTGTATGACCAAGGATTATATTGCACGTCAAGTTTGATTTGCTACTTAATAAATTAGTTAGCTTAACAACTTCTAAGATTATGTTGATTAAGAAAAATATATCTTAAGATTAAATTATATGATATCTATCACAATATATAATATGTTTTAATATTAAAATAAGTCAACATTATTAATTTGTATTAATTATATTTTAAAAAAATTTAAATAATCATAATGTATGATTTGTCTTAATATTAAAATAAATTAATATAAATAATTTCCATTAATTATATTTTTTGTACTTTGAACTAAACACAATATATGATGTATATTATATTATAAGATATATTTCTCAATAGAAATTTAATTAATCATATGACTATACTCAATGAGTAGTGTGATAAGAGTTGACATGATCATATTGCATGACATTAATCATAAAGTATAATAAACCAATCGCATATACCTTGAATGTTTATTGTGTGTGTTAAATGATTCAAGGAATTTACTTGAGAAACTAAAGATTGTAATATTTTTTGTGAAAAAATTCTATTAATTATAATCATAAATAAGAAAAAATATTCTTCCTTGCAAACCATTTTTAAAAAGAAATATTTTTTATTTACTTAACTTAAGTTTAAAAATAACAAATTCATCACCCTCTCGATTATGATATCACATTAAATTGGTATCAAAGTTATACCCATCCCAATAATAAAAGTACTCTTACTATTACTAAATTTAAGACCATATTCTTTTCCACAAGAATCACAAAATATTTTTATTTTTTACACTATTTTTAGAGCCATTATAAAATAAAATGATTTGATCAACAAAGAATAGATGAGAGATATTGAAGACTTCAAAGTTTCTAAAGGCCAAGCCATTAATGTTAGAGAAAATAAAAATGTAAACCTCCTGATTAATACTTAGTAGCTATAATATAAAGAGCTTGACATTAGGAGTCCCCTGCTTAACACCCTAATCTAATTCAAGAAATCGTTAAACATGCCATTAATGAGAATATAAAACCAAACATTTTCAACAAAATTTTTAATGAGAGCCATGCTATTGTCATCAAATCCAAATAGATGCATGATGTTAAAAATAAATGACTAGTTTATATTATCATATGCTTTAGTGATATTTAACTTGAAAATTAAGTTATGTCCAGGAAATTTCTTATGAATATCTTGAATAAGATCCTGAGCAAACAAAACATTGCCTAAAATATCTCTACCTTTAAAAACACTAGTCTAATTCAAAGAAATAATTTTAGGAAGAATGAGAGACATTCTAGAAGCTGAAAGCTTAGAGATTATTTTATTAAAAGTAGATCAATGGCTATTAGGTCTAAAATCATTCTAATTTGGAGGTTTGAAATATTATTTTTAGTATTAATCAAAGCTTCCCTATTCACTTCATAATTATTAGAGACATAAACATTCTCCAAATTAATGACCTCCTCCTCAGCTTTTAAAATGTGTGCAAAGATATTAACAAATACATGTTAATTCCACCTCTGAAAAATTTGCTTTAAACTATTCAATTTTAAAGCAAAACAAATAACAGCATTAAGATATTCAAAGAAAAATAAAAGAACCATCTAAGTAGTTCGACAATATTATAGAAATTAGAAGATTTGGGCTGTTTTGAAAATGAAAAGAATTGAAACCATTACTATTAAGCTTAAGCATAGGAACATGATCTAAGCAGTCCTACCGAGATATTTAACATAAGTATTAGAGAAGAGGGATAAGAATTCCTTGTTGAACATAATTCTATCTAATCTTTCCCAAACTTTATCATTAGACCATGTAAAACTAGGACTAATAAAACTAATATCATACATACTACATCCATGAATCATGTTATTGAAATCATCAATAACAAAAGAATTAGGTGGGGTGCCACCTAATGTTTTAAATACATAAGATATGATGCTAAAGTCACCACCAATAAACCAAGGGCAATTATAAATGTTGCCAAAATCATGTAACTCCTACCACAAGTATAATTTCCCAATTTTAGAATGTTTAGCATACACAATGAAACCTATAACTAAAAAATTATCAATGGAAAAGTTATAATGCAAAACTTGATCAAAATCTAATATAATAGAAAACTTCATAGAATCCTTCCAAAATAACCAAATTTTACCAAAAGTGTTAGCATATGAAGAGTCAAACCCCAATTATCTTTGACAAAGTAAAATCCTATATGCATCAACCATAGGCTCAAGTACTGCTAAAAAGGGATATTGTGAATTTTGCATAAATTACTTAAATGAGAATGGGTATCAAGTTTACCTATGCATCTAATATTGCAAACAATAAAAGTAATCATTTTATCATATTTGTTAGAAGCACTAAATCTGATAATTCTTAAAACAGGACCATAATTTTTTTTCCTTTTTTTTTTTCTTTTTTCAAACCAATTTGAAATTATCAAGGGATTAATGTAAAACATTAGAATTTAAATCTTTATTTGATTCAATGAAATTAATTTACTATAAGGAGTGAATTTCCCCCTCTTCCCAATTCAATTACATTTCAGTAGAGGGAGAAATCCCATCAGAATTTCCCAAAGGGTTAAGATAAGATGGATAAGGCTTAGGAATAGTGATAATTGGCACCATATTTGAAACATCCACACTTCTGATAGGTTTATCACATCCAAATGAGTTAGAAATTGAAGGATGAATTGCATCTTGAACCATATTAATATTAGCATTAATCTCCAAAATAAGGTTAATACCAATTATACTTCCATTAGGCTCTTTGTTAGTAACAAATAGAGAATTATTATCTTTTACAACCTCATTAGGGCCACTATTTTCTTCAACAAGAGGAGCTTTGTTAATAATATTGTTTTTAGATGTGTTGATTATATATATGTTGTTAAACCTAAGCCATTGTCCCAAGGCTAACCAAGAGGGGGGAGGGATGAATTAGTAATTTAAAATTTCTCTTGAATTTTTAGATAGAAAATCTTTTAAACTTTTTCAACAATTTGATTTTAATCTAAAAATAAACTTTTCAACCACAGTAATTAAATTGCATAAAATAAATGCAAAAATTAAAAGACAAAGATTTATAGTGGTTCGGTCAAACACGACCTACATCCACTCCCTGAAGACTCCCTCTTCAGGTATTGCACTATTTCCAAAGTGACTCTCCATTTGCCCCCATCACAAGATAGAGAAGCCTTTATAAAACCTCTCTTCCCTCCAAGTGTCAGCAGAGTACCGTCGTCCTTTCACACCCTCCAAGTGTTGGCAGAGAACTGTCATCCTTTCACATCATCCAAGTATCGGCAGAGTACCATCATCCCTTCAAACCCTCCAAGTGTCGGAAGAGAACCGTCATCCTTTCACAGCCTTTAAGTGTCGGAAGAGAACCGTCATCCTTTCACAGCCTTTAAGTGTCGGCAGAGAACCGTCATCCTTTCACATCCTCCAAGTGTCGACAGAGAACCATCATCCTTTCTCACCCTCCAAGTGTTGGCAGAGTATCGTCATCTATTCACACCCTCTAAATATTGGTAAAGTACCATCGTGTTACTTTAAAGATCTTCCTTAGAACAACTGAAAAGAAAAAAAAAAGAAGAGTTACAACCAAAAACAAAAAGATATTCTTACCTTTGAGTAACCTTACAAACCCTTCACACTTCTCTTATGAGAAATCTCTCTCAAATACTCTCCCAAATGCACTCTTTCACTTGCTCTTGAAAAATCAAGAAGAAGAACTCATTTTACGTCAGTTTTAAAAGGCCTTTTATATATAAGACATAAAAAATTATCTAGAAAACTAAATTTTTCTTTTTTGAACGTGTGCAATCATATAGTACGATCATATGTTCGTACGTATGAATAGTTCAAAACTATTGTGTACCAACCTATTGTGAATCTGTATAAAATGATCTCGTACATGATGATCGTATAGTATGAACCATGTTTAAAGTTCATATTGTACAAATAGTTAGAAAATTTTTTATCTTCGTCAGGATGAAGAGGGACACAACATTTTTGTACTCTAGATGGCATACGTACGATGATGACATCATATAGTATGATCAATTCAAAAAATTTTAAAGTTTATTAAGATGAAATGGGACCCATCCAACTCATACACTGGACAGCATACGTATGATGACAACATCGTACAGTATGAACTGTTTAGAAAAGCTTTTAAATTGTTAGCACAAAAAGGGACACATCCAACTCATACACTAGATGGCGTATATATGATGACGACATCATACGATATGAACCATTCATAAAATTTTGAAGCTCGTCTGGATGAAAAGGGACCCATCCAATTCATACTCTACGTATGAATGGGATATCATACTGTATGATCTATACTTATAAAAATTTGCTACCTTCTATTCATTTGACTTCTCGTAGGAAGAAATAGCTAAACAAATTATCCTGTACAAAAAGACTTCAGACAGTACGATCAGTTTTAAAAATTACAAATTTTAAACACTCCCCAGTATGTGTGTATGCATAGTTATTCAATTAAAATCACACTATCAGACTCAATAAAATTAAAAATATAGACTTCATTTATAATAAACCCTAGACTGGTCTGATTTAACGTCTTCAATAATCCAGAGCATAATTTTCCTAAAATATTAGTATACACAAAACAACAAAATAATATATCTAAAATATGTTAGGAAAAATTATAATCAAAGCAATAATATTTCAAATCATCAAAAATATAAATGTTGCAAGAATATCAATAATAAAAAAACTATGTTGTAACTATCTCAATAATCTCTCCCTTTCCAATGATGGAAAAATAATTATTATTTGAGTGAACTTGTATCCTAAATTTCTCCTTAGTTCCCCCCTAAAAGAATAAACATATGAATATATAGAAATTCCATGAAGAACACAAAAACCTCTTCGTTTTTAATTTTTTACAAAAAAAACGTATATTTTTTATTTTTAAAACATATCAAACACAAATAACAAAAACAAAAAAAAGTACAAACATAAAACAATAAAAAAACAATATATTACTCTCCCTTTTAACAACAATAAAAAGGGAAAAAGAAGATTGAAATTAAAGATGTCATATGAGAAACCATAATAATTGATCTTGAAAGAGACTAAAATAGAATTATAATAACAAATTTAATTACCATAAGATGAAAAACAAAGATTCAAAAAATCTAAATTAAAGAATAACATGGATAAGAAAAATTTATCAAGGTCATGAAGCATTCTAGACAATTAGATAAAGAGAATTATTACAAAAGAGACTAAATGAAGATTAGTTAATTTCAATTTTTAAAATAAAATATAATTGAAAATTAGATTGATTTGAAATAAAGATTAAACAATAGAGAAAAGAACATATTCAATTGGCGATATTGCACTTTTTTCAAATATTTGTGGCACACATTGTATATATTTTTCTATTTGGGATAATTTTGTGCCTATTTTTTATTTTATGAACCATTGCGCTTTTTTTATTTTTGTACATATTATACATTTCTTTTTTATATACCCTTCTTTTTTTTTAATTGATATTTCTAAAATCAATAATCTAAAGGTTAAATTTCCTTAATTACAAAGATAATTATATTGAAAAGAGAAATAAAAAATAATATGACATCAAAATTATAATAATAATATTCAAATTATGTTTCCTAAAAAGAACATGAGATTGATATCCTTAACTTGATCAAGTTATAAGTTAACTTAAAATTTTGAAAATTAGATGTCATAATAAAATTAATTTTATAATACAAGGTAATTTATAACACTTTTAGATCAATTAAAATAGGATTATCATATAGGCAAACTCATATTTTAAAGAAAGAAAAAAAATAATTAATCAAAATAAGACTTTTTTTTTATTGATATCAAATAAGATCAGATACATTAAAGCTATTGATGTCAATCATCATAACATCAAAATAGCGCAACATCAATATAAACCTAAACAAAAACAAGTATAATAAAAAGACATAAATAATGACATCATCACATCATCATCATATCAGGAAGGACAGACAAAGGCAACTATAAATAAGTACATCTAAAACTTTGAAGGACCCTGGTCTGGAGGAGGAGGCTAGTTGAAGACTAAGAAATAGCTATTCATCATAGCTATATTAGTATTCACCGAGTCAAGCTGACATCAAATCCAACCCATATCTTGTTGGTACTATGTATCCTTCTAGTTTAAGTGAGTCTGAATTTAATCAAAATAACTCTCCAATCGATCAAATTGCTGGACCATCTCCTAAAAGTTAGGTCCCTGACCAGGTGCATGTGCTCCCCCTTCTCCCTCAATATCATCACTTGAATTCTCATTCTTCCCAAAAAGAGATCAAAAAGAGGCATTAATGAAGAAGATTGGTAATTCAGTGAGAATATCATAATGAATAATATTGTAGTTCTTTTCCAAAATGTAGGCCACTAAATGTCCTAGAGCAATATTTTTCTTCCTCTTATGAGAAGCAAACCCAATTTTAGAAAGGTTATGAATGTAATCTAAAATGAGTTGGACCTTATCAATTGGTGTCAAGTCCTGATTAAATAAGTAACTGTGTATAGAATATGAGTAATATTTATGCAATCACCAGTCTTAGGAATGATTGAAGTTCTAAGGACAAGCTGGATAACCCTTGCATTTTGATTCAAAGTGTATACTCTAGCTAAATGACAAACTTGAGTGACACCTCTAGGGTTCTTATTTATTTTAGACCAATCATGGTCATATTTGGAGGTTAAAGTGTGTGCTCTAGTCCCACGAGTCCTTAAATGGAGAAAGGTTCCTAGATCTTCCTTGGTTATTTCTACACATTATTTTCTGACAAATGAAGTTATCATACTCTCATCCTCGGTAAATCTCATATTCGCTAAAAATAGTGAAAGGTCTCAATATAATAAGCATGGATCAAAGTTAAAATAAAGGAGAACTAAGTTGAAGTAAATAGAGGAATGACTTGAAAGTGGATATCATCTTGAATCAGTAGTATAGAAGGAGTGATTTTCGTAGCAACAAACCTATAGAAGGAATCCTCATTTGCTATAGACAGAAAATTATCATCTTCACTCATAGATGACGAACCCTTAGAAACTCTACCACACATGCTAAAACATGCCATTTCTAAGTTGAGAAGGATTCAAGGAGGATGTTGAAGTGAATGAAAATTAATTCTAAATCCCTCCTATTTAAAGAAAAATGACCCTTCGTATAATACAAAAATCAATTTGTACGTACGATCTTGAGATGGTATCGGATGAAAAATGTTTCATATGGACAAACAAAAACATCTAAAATGAAATGACTTTTTATAATCACACAAATTTTGAAGCATCCTTTCATACAAACTTTTTGTCCATACGATTATACAGACGAATAGATATTCGTCCGAGATGATCAGTTATTTAAGATTGTTTTAATGATGATTAGGTTTGTCCACCATAAAGAATGACATGTGGTTTGTACAGATGAAATAAAATTTTATACGTAAAATCATTTATAATAAATGATTCAACCTGGATAATCATCTACATACATACAGATGAATGTATATAGATCATACGGGATGATGATGTCATTGTACAGTACGATATATATGAGAAAATCAAAATTTTGCACATTCAACTTCAAAACAATAATTAACATGCTACAAAATTTGTACTGTATGAAAATAATTTTGTAAAGTACGATTTAAACACTTAGAAAAATAAGCATGAAAACTAGAAAATAACTTTTAATAAATGATACATGTCAAAACAAAAACACATTTCAAACATAACATAAAAACATATTTTGACTGACTAAGAAATATTCCCTCCTCAATTTGCTTAATGCTAAAACTAAGAAAATAACTAAGATCTACTATTAGACTCATCTCAATAGAACCGTCGTCCTTTCACATACTCCTCAAAATCCTTAAATTCTTTTTCCAATTTAGTATAGGGTGATTTCAAAATATCATTATATTTATTCAAATTATCGAATTCATCAAGTAAGCTAATGTAATTATTATCTATCAATGTGTGATATTTTTTAAAGGATTCATGCTCTTTTTGTAATTCTTGTAATTTTAGGTTCAATCTAGCATGCATTTTCTTAAGTTTTCTATATATTGTATGTATTCTTTCAAAAACTTTAAGCAATTCAGCATAGGTTAAGTCACATACCTCTTCTTGATCTAACTGATTATGATTATTGACCATTAAACACATGTTAGTGACTTCCTCCTCCTTTTCTATTTCTGACGAATCTGAAGCTAAGTCCGCCCAAAAAGCACTTTAAAACCTTCTCTTACCCTTTCTCACATTCACTTTCTTCTCCACCTTCTCCTTGCTAGGAGTGGCTTTGAGATTAGGGCACTCTGATTTTGCATGTCTAGGTTTTCTGTATTCGTAGCGAATAACATCATTAGAAGCCTTAATATTTTTATGGAACTAACTTCTATTCCATTATTGCCATATCCTCTACTTCATTTTAGAAAACTCATGAATTGCCTTGTCATCTAGGCAATGTCATCCTCATCCTCAAGTTTTTACTGATCACTCTCCGAGACATCCACTTTTAGTTATATGTTCTTCTCCTTTGACCGTTCTCCTACATCAATCTTCTTTTGACTCACACATTGCTCATAAGCAATTAGTGATCTAAGAATAGACTAAATATTTAAATCTTTTGACTCTAAAATAGAAGTAATTTTACCATCATAAGCAGTAGGCAAATAATAAAGAATTCTATTAACCATTTCAGCATTATTAGTTTCCTATCTAATGCATGCAAAGAAGTGATTATTTAAGTGAATCTTATATATATATATATATATATATATATATATATATATATCAAAAATAAACTTATTGGTGTCAACGCAAAAAAATACATATATATATATATATATATATATATATATATATGTCAGAAATAAATTCATTGGGTTACACGTAAAATAATTCATAGTTATGTAATAAGATATTTAATCTAGATTGCTTTACCCCATTAGTCCCTTCATATATAATACAGAGTCTATCCCACATGTCCTTTCTACTTTTTCAAGTGGAAACTCATATGTAATCTTCTAATTTAAGTGCACAAAAAAAACTATTTAAGTATTTAGTGTTTAATTGTGCTAAGTTACATTATTCTACAGTCTAGTCAGCAAAGGGTGTTTTAACTCTAATGCCATCTACAAGTCTAGTTGGCTTAGTATACCCTTCTTGAACTAAAATCCACATGTGATAATTAAGTGATTGAAGAAAAGTTGACATGCGTGTTTTTTAAAAATTGAAAGGGACATTATCAAATAAGGGAGGTCTAGTGATCGAATACCCTTCAAGTGTGTTTCAGTTTCCAAAAGTAGCATTTATCATTTTTAAAAAGTAATCTAAACTTATAGTTTTGAAATAAAGCTCTGATATCACTTGTTGATTCTGTATAGGTTGTTAAACCTAAGTTTTTATCCCAAGACTAACCAAGATTAGGGGGGGTGAATTAATAATTTAAATTTTCTCTTGGATTTTTAAATAGAAAACATTTTAAACTTAAAAAAAATTGATTTTAGTCTAAATATATGCTTTTCAACCACAGTAATGAAATTTAATAAAATAAATGCATAAATTAAAAGATACAAAGATTTATAGTGGTTTGGTCAAATATAACCTACATCCACTCCCTGAAGACTCCCTCTTCAAGTATTGCACTATTTCCAAAGTAACTCTCATTTTTCCCCCACAGTAAGGCAAAGAAGCCTTTACAAGATCTCTCTTACACCAATCCCCGGTGCGGCAGAGAACCGTCATCCTTTAACACTCTCTAAGTGTCGACAAAAAATTGTCATCTGTTCACACTCTCTAAGTATTGATAGAGAACCATCGTCTATTCACACTCTCCAAGTGTCGGTAGAGAACTGTCATCCTTTCACACCCTCCAAGTGTCTGCAGAGTACCATCATCCTTTCACACCCTCCAAGTGTCGGCAATGAACCCTTCATACTTTTCTTGAAAGAAATCTCTCTAAAAAAATCTCCCAAATGCACTCTTTTACTTGCTCTTGAAAAATCAAGAAGAATAACTCTTTTCAAGTTAGTTTTAAAAGACTTTTATATGTAAGATACGAAAAACCGTTCAGAAAACAAAAATTTTTAATTTTGAGTGTGTACGATCATATAGTACAATTATATGTTCATATGTACAAATAGTTTTAAAATTGTTATGAATGAACCTATTATGAATCTGTACAAAATGATATCGTACACGAAGATTGTTCCATACGAACCAAGTTCATACTGTACTAACAGTTAGAAAAATTTTCATCTTCATCAGGACGAAGAGGGACCAAACATTTTCATACTCTAGACGGCATACGTACGTTGATGACATCATACGATATGATCAGTTCAAAAAATTATGAAGTTCATTGGGACAAAAAGGGACCCATCCAACTCGTACACTAGACGGCGTATATACAATGATGACATTATACTATACACCATTCAGAAAAACTTTTAAATCATCGGGATGAAAAGGGACCCATCCAACTCGTACACTGAATGACATACGTACGATAATGACATCATACGGTATAATTCATTCAGAAAATTTTCAAGTTCATCTGGATGAAAAGGGACCCATCCAATTCATACTCTGGATGGAATACATACAAATGGGATATCATATAGTATGATCCATACTTTGAAAAATTTATACCTTCTATTCATTTGACAACTCATAGGGGAAAATATTTGAATAAATCATCCTGTAAGAAAGACTTTGTACAGAACAATCAATTTTAAAAATTGCAAATTTTAAACACTACCCCGGTGTGTATTTGCACAGTTACTCAATTACAATCACACTCTCTCAGACTCAATAAAATGAAAAATACAGACGTCATTTATAATAAATCCTAGATTGATTTAATTTAAAGTGTTCAACAATCTGGAGTATAATTTTCCTGAAATATTAGTACCCACAAAACAACAAAACAATACATCCTAACTATGTTAAGAGAAATTGTAATCAAAGCAATAATATTTGGAATCATAAAAAATATTCATGTTATAAAAATATCAACAATAAAAAAACTAAGTTACAATTATCTCAACAAGATGTTAGGGCATGAGATTTATTTTCTTTAAGCTCAGTCACCAAGCTTTGTTTTCTTTGTTTTTTAACAACCATTTTTTTTCTCTCAAATGACGATGTATAAGATATCAAATTTTTTTATTGTACCCAAGAGTTTTAAATGCTCACAAAATTGTGGAAATTCCTCCATTAATACTTTCTGAACATAACCAAATTTTTTTAGACCAAGACAAACTCTTTCAGGGTATTGTTTTATAATGTCAAGTTCCACAACAACTCAAGCAATAGATGGTCTACAACCATTAGCTGTCACATTGTCCAAAAAAGGAACCCAAACCATGTGTAATCCCCGGTCAAAATAAATGAGGCCTTAGATCTTGGAAGGACACACAAGTCGAGATGATGGGGGATTCCATGGAAATGTCAAAAAATGGGGACCATTTGACCAATTTTATATAACAATTGTTAACATAATATGATCTATGGGTAAAGACATAATTGCAATCCATATTGCTAGCCAACTTGATCAAAACATGCTGATGGTCGAGAAGGGTTATGTAAAACTTGCTACAAAACTTGATATTACAAAAAAAAAATGAATACACTCTAGTTTTGACTTATGAATAGTAAATTTTGCAATCAAAGCAAACATAAAAGGGGTTGCAAGAGCCTCAATCTCTCCCTCAAAGATCCAAAGTGTGGTCATGCCATAATGGGTTATGGCTTTGAGAAAGGAAAGTCATAGAGGAAGAAGAACCAGAAAGAGCATCCTTAAATATTGATCAATATCTGTATTACTGTATAAAAAGCTAGGGTTATTCAACAAGTAATGGTTAACCACCATTCAAGTGGGAAAATCCCTATAAGGTGAAATAACCATGAAAAATGGGCAGATAAATCCATGAAAAATTGAAAAATCTAAACCAAACCCAAGGCTGGCTAAAAGAAAACATCATCAATAAGGAGGAAAGAAACTTCCCTGAGTAGGATGAAGACTAAGAAAAAATACAACTTCGAGTTGAGATCCAAAGTGCTAAAGGGAAGCGAAGAATCCTGGAGGACGTACTGGAGGACGTAGTTAGAGTAAAAACCCTAACAGACAGTTCAAGGGAAAAAAGAACTCTGTGATAGTATATTTATGTAGGTGTGCATTCATAATAAGATCTTTGGTGGCTATGGTTTTTGAATAGTGGGTGCTCAAAGCATATAATTCACCATGGAACTAAATTTGCAACTCTTAAGCTAAACAATAATTGCAGGCACTATTTATAGTGATAATATAAGAAAATTTGTTATAGATGTTGACAATATATATAAGAGAAATTATCTTTTATTTAGAACATCATTTTAATAGATGGCTTAAAATATAATTTTCTCAATGTTAGCCAACTCTATGACAATAATTTTGATATAAATTCTTATCTTCATCAGGCTTGCAAAAAGTAAATAGAAAGATTATTATATAAGGTTTGCATATCAATTAAATCACTTGCTTAAAACCACATTAGATGAGCCCTTCTTATGACATAGGAGACTATCCTGCTACACACAATTTAAAAGATCACTCATCTAAACTTATTTAAGAGTGTATCCAAACTTAATTATACTAATGATCATTTGCCTTATGTATTTCAACTAAACAAATAGGTCAAATACTCATTTTACCCCATTAAATCATCACATCTAATCCTCTTGAAATTTTGTATATAAACCTATTTTGAATCATTTACATAATTAGTCTAGGGTAATATTTTTAGAACATAACAATGACTCCTTTGATGACTTAAAAATTTTTGCTACATGGACTCCAAGGAGCATTAAATTTTTCTTATTTCCACTATGCACAACAATTATGCTGGGGAATTCAAAAATTAGAAATATGAATAATTCTATAGAGTTTGCTTTATGCATTTCCTCAAAAAAATAACAAAATGAAATAATTGAAAGAAAAAAGTGAATATTAATTATGGCTTCCTAAGATATGCTTATTGAATACAAATTATCTAAATACTTTTCGACAAAGAAAATTAATACATGTGTTAAATAAACTAAGCATCCATTTCAAATTGAATAGTACACCATATGACACAATGGCAGGATGTCAAATATATCATGTTTACATATATTTGAATACAAATATTTTTTGCTAAATAATAAAAAAAATTAAATTTATACAAAATTGATTCCAAGTTCTATGAAGTCATTTTCTAAAGTTATTTATCTACTAAAAAATAAATACATAGAAGTGTTAAGAAAGAAAGTTAATATGAAATAATATAAGAGTGCAAAACCACATGAACCAAAATACATAACATGACATAGATATAAGTGGGAAATAAATTAATATAAAATTATGTCAAGGTATGATTGGATCATTATTATATCTTGTTAAAAGTCATTCAGATATTATATTTTGTGAATATCTATGTGCATGATTTCAAGCTAAGCTAAAAAAATTATATATGATAGCTATTAACTATATTTTTTGATACGGAATAGTGATACCTACACTAGGAGACATTCATTCTAATAAGAATAGTATATTATTCAATCTTATTGGTGATATTGTCTTTGGTGAGTGAGAAATCAATTGAAATAGTACATATTGTACGTGTTAGCTCTTAAGATATGCTTTATCATCCTAGCCATGTAAAAAATTGAACACAAACTCACTATGTCATTACTTGACCCTATATGACCCAATAAGATTGAGACCCAATACCACAAAGGTCACATTGTGGCTGATAGTTGCAAGAACTAGAAACTAATCCTAAGATCCAATTGGAGAAGTGTTGAGAAAAAACTAAACATCTAATTTATAAAATAGAGAGCCACTACTAAATACAATATGAAGAATAAGACTAAACTCAAAAATAAAATTTTCTATATATCATCCAAAAATATATATCAATTTAAGATTTCTCTATAGCACCGCTTAGCAATAGAAAGTATAACAAAATAAAGTTAAAATTAGCCAAATATAGATTAGAGCCTACTATCAAACTATTCAGCTCACTCTTTACCATTTCGCTGACCTAAAAATGGAAGCAAAAGTATGAATATACTAACATAGCTCAATAGGATATCGTAGCCTAAAATAAAAATCAATAGCTTAAAAAGAAAAAAGATTGAAAATCATGTGTTGTAATACTAAACTGCAGTGTTGTACGAAAGCTGAAATTGAAATCCATATTGATATTGAAATTTAATAAGCATTTAAATAACTACTAAAATTATAGTGAGATAGACTGAAATATAAACAAATATTTTATAATAATTATCATAATAGCTCTCAAGCCCCAAGTTTTTCATATATATAACAGAATCTCTTCTCGTCTCCAACAAAATTATTTTCTTCGCTTATAGAATCCCTTCTTAGAGAATATCATAATAGCCATCAGAATTCAAAATCATAATAATCCTAATGCTTTAGAGTTTTTACCACAACAAATAATAGAATCTGATCTCTCTACCAACAAAATCTCTTCTCTCTACTAATAGAATTTCACATTTCAATCAAATAAATATATATTCCAAATGTATTGCATTAAGTAAAGTGTAATTGAACCAATTAAGAATTAATTTACCAAAATGTCTTAACGGTAGGAAAAAAAAGCTATTAAGCAAAAATATCTCATTTTAGAATTCAACCAAATTACTAGAGAATATGTATAACAATTATAAAGTTATAATTGAAATAAAGCACTATTTTTAAATATCAAAATAAATTTAAGAATTGATAAAATCACTGCTTTATAAAATCAGCTAATGAAAAATCTAAAATAAATACTCAAAACGAGCGGAACAATTGTACCGATAACAAATCAAAAATTACACGGATAAAGTTACTAGAATCTAATAAAATTATGTATTTTGAAATTAAATTATAAATTTGTTTGAAAAGATACCAAAAAGACCAAATTATTGTAAAATAAAATAGATAAAATGTAACCTACATTGAGACGAGTAAGTTTCCAAATTAGGTTGAATGTCAAAAATGGCTCTACGATTGTAAAACCCTAGTTTCTTTTTTCTCTCTACTCACTTTTTCTTCTCTTTAAATGTTGCCCAAAGAAAGAGAATGAATATGATTAGTTATTTGGATATTTTTAATATTAAAATTTGTTCTAGCATCACAGCACCCCACGGCGTTGGCCACAAATGCAACTGTACATGATTAATACTGCCGCCTCCCATGTCGCACACCCGAGTGTTGAATTAAAAAAAAAATATTCTGAGACTTTAGCTCCAGGGTACAGGGAAAGTTTTAATTTTTTCAAATGGCATTCAAATCTTTGGAACTCACTTCAGAACAAATACAAACCTTTTTCATATACTTAAAATACTTTCAAACACATAGCAAACATATGCAAAAGAGTTCAAAAAAATATGAATTCAAGCAATTACCTCTTTCACATTGAGTAAAGATATGTTGAACTGAATACTTAATTTGTAGGTACCACACACTATCTATAATTGTGGAAAACTATGTTCTTGTTGGGAGCTGTAATATAAGTCTTATGGCTTAAGTAGTTTTATTTAATTTTAGAATTTCATAAATAAATTATATTTATGATCTCATCATCAGAATTGTAGCCTCATGCTTCCAAGGTTCATTCTTCATTTCTTGATCTTAAGCTTAAAATGATCAATTGAGTAATCACTTTCAACTAATGATAAAAATGTATAAGTGTATCATATGTGCTGTCGTAATGAGCATCCTAGTTATAGTGGGCTAAGGTTCAAGTGATGTATCTATGTTAGCATAGATCTTCATCTAGATAAGATGAAGGAGATAAGGGTTACTCCTCTACCAAATCCTCCTAAATCCTTTTCCAATTGGAACTCATCAGAGGAGGTCATTAGAGCTGGTCAGATAAGTATAAAGAGGTATTGGGAGATCAAAAATGACTTAGGTTCACTCACAAACTCTCATGGAAGCTATTTGAATCATAAGCTAACCTTTATTTGAAGAAATTTAGGGCCATTTATAGCCTTTTTTTGCCATGTGATGATAAGGAAAGGAATATTTTAAGTGGCTAGATTATAGTAAAGGGATCAATTAGAATTTAGCATATGTGTAGAGTCATTTCCAGGGACATTTATGGACTCCTATTAATTGAATTAAGTCATAATGTATTCATGCATCAGGTTTGTCAAATACTGCTCACAGTTCAATCCAGGGTTTTGAGTCAAATAGATTTATGGGTTTTCCATTAGGTCAATCGAGCTACACTGGGCGAATTGGAAAGACTAGGTTCTATTGAACAAGCTTGGCTTGGCTAAATTTGAGCTAATCAACCACTTATAGATTCCAAGGACTTAATTGGAGATTAGCTAAGACAAATTTATATTGAGCTTAGTTAAACTTAATGGTTTGTCATGGGTTTAATTATCCATAGCTTGGATTAGGATAAGCTAAGTGAGTTTACTTAGCTAAATCCAATACTAAATTAAGCTATCGAGGATACGTAATTTATGTTAAACTCAAACTTGGGCATTCTAATTTTTACAAAAAGCCAAATCGGATCCATTTGTTTCAATTGGTCCACTTGAATCAATGTATGATAAGCTATATAGTTAAGTGATAGACTAGATTATGTAGTCCCTTTGAACACGTTAGGGTCGATTGAGAAAATTGACTCAAGTAAGCCATTTTGTTTCATCTAGCGTTAGCCTATGGTCAATCTAGCATAAAAGAGGGTTATCCTATGGTCAATTCGACATAAAACATGGTTAGGACTTTTTTCTCAAGCATCCTTGGCTTAGTTTAAGGTTCACCTAAGGCCATTGCATATGGACATCCAAACTTATAAGTGAACCAAGATATCTAGGCTACAGTGGGTGTATCTAGTAAATTTTCTAACTAATAATGTAATAGGGTTAAGGCTTTCTTGGTAAAATGATGAATCAACCTATGATTTTTAAACCAAGAGTGATTTAACATAGAACCTTGTGGGCTCCAAAAATTCAGCCCCGGTCTCCGCCCGCGACTGCTTTTGTGCTTTTTCTTTCTTCACTGAGGGAGGAGTTTTAACAGTATAAGTTTCAGGGTAAATTTTGGAAGGTAGATGGGTTTGTAGATATATAAGACACTACCCAGAGATTTCGCCCTCATTTTGCGAGGACTTTATGATCTGAGTTTTGGTTTCCTATAAGCGCAAGCCCCTATAGTTAATTAACCCTTCTAATAATGAGAGTGAACTTTCGATTAAGGCTAGTCGTCAATCAGATACATATAAAATACGTGTTATCTAGCATATAGTAGTAGCATGGGCATTGGTATTTGAAGAGTTTGGAGATTTGAAAGATTGATATTTAAAATAGAAATTGCATCATCTTGTACTTAAAGCTGATGGTGGGGGAATGGATGATGGAACACACCGGATTTATAGTGGTTCGGTCAAACCTTAACTTACGTCCACTCCTTGGAGGCACCCTCCAAGTTTTGCACTAAAACAAGTGTATCTCTTTTAGCCCCCACAGCTTGGCGGAGAAGCCCTTACAAAATCACTTCCACCTTCCCTTGTGCGGCGAAGTCGCCGGATCTTTTGACACCAAAGAGATCTTCTTCTTTGGTGAACTTCCCTTGAGACAAGCCTTGAATTCGACGGTATTAAGGTGCAAGCCTGTCAGAGCAACCGTGTTGAATCCCCCTCCTCACTCCCTTGAGTCCCCCCTCACAGGATCTTCTCACTCTCTCAGACTTCACCCGTTCCACACTCCCTTTCAAGCTTCTCTTCAAGTTTCCCCCACAAGAACGAAGCTACAATGGCTACCAAAGACAATTTAGAAAGTGCCTTGATATCTCTTAAATAGAAGGGCTCAAAATGAGCTCATTAATGCAAGATGCCGACATTATCGTTTAGGACGATTTTACGATCGTCCAGGCCGATTTGATCGTGAAATCAAGTCATAATTGCTTTTCTTAAATTCCAGAAAAATTTTAGAAAAATTGACCATGATCGTCCTGGACGATGTTTTATAATCCTGGACGATCCACCTAGACGATGTCCAAAAATAGGTTATTTGTAAATAGATTTGGTGGCAGGTTCTTTCTGTTTTGAGCCTATTGTCCTGGCCAATACAAAATCGTCCAGGACGATGTGTTTTGCATAATGACGGCTGCTTTAATGAGGATGCCCTAATTAGGGTTTCTTCTTTTGAACTGATTGTCCAGAACAATATAAATCATCCTGCATGATGTTACCAAAAATAGTAAACTCTAGGGAACAGTCAGAAATCTTTCAAGTTACAAAGCATCAGGAGCCACACCAAATACAATAGACTCAAGAAAGGAAAAAGTGCACAAACTGACTCGGACCTAGTCTACCCAATCTTGAGCTGGTTCCAAATTGCAGTCTGATCGTGTGGATCTAAAATGTTAGTAAATAACACCGTCGTAGAGAAATAGAAGTGTTTGCTATCATCAAAATCATAAATCATGAAAACAGATTCGTAATAATCTCCCCCTTTTTGATGATGGCAAACACTACAATTTTAATTTTAAAAAAGGAACATTTTCTCCTAATCTCCCCCTCACTAGAATAACACTTTAAAAATAGGAGAGATAAAAATATTTTTATTGTTTTTTAAATTTTTGAACAAAAGATACAAATATGACAATAGTACAAAAATTCAACAATACGTTCTCCCTCTTTGACATTATCAAAAAGAGAGGAGGCACAAAAACCAAAATGACCAAAAGACAAAAACATTTCCTAATCTAGTAAAAAACAAATATTCTTAAAATGAGAAAGTTACCTCTTAGTTTTAATGAAAAACTTAGTATAATTGGATTGACAACTCATAGCCCTGAAAAGGTTAGAAATTCAGAATTTGATAATGCAAACTCAAGTTCTTTTTAAAAGGATAAAAAACTTTTTAATTCAATATCTAAATCATGAAATAAATTAGAAATAGAAACAATCATTTTTTAAAATTCCTTTCATAAAATATATCTAATAGAAGATTAATGCACGAATTATTGAATCAGGAATCAAGATTTAAAAATTAAGTATCAAAAATATCAAGGGTTTTCTTATGCTTTGAATAAAACAGAAAAAGTAAGCATACTCTTTGTGGGCTCATTTTATGCCTCTTGTCATGTTTTTGGCACACTTTACGTATCTTTTTCTTTTGATACACTTTGTGTATCTTTCTCAATTTGACATCATTGCGCATCTTTTGATTTGACATCATTGGCCATTTTTTTGTTTTGGCGTCATTGACCATTTTTTTTAATATGCTACCTTTTTGAAAATTTTAAAAACAAAAGTAAACCAATACTATTGGCACAACGAACTACTTGATTAGAAAAATTATGAGGTAGATTCAACAATCTTGCAAAAGATTCCTATGCGATAGATAAAATGTAGGGAGATGAAAAAATTTCAGTTTCAAAATCTAATTTAAAATATGATGAAGATTTTAAATCAAAAGTAGAATAACATCTTTAAGGAAAAAGAGATTGAGAGTCAAAATCAGGAGTTTCCTTCCTTTGATTGTTTTTAGAGAAGTCAAACACAATTTTCATAAGAATTCAAGAAAGAATAAGAGGTAGTTTTTTCATTTTTAAAAAGGTAATGTGTGTGTTGATCAGAGAAAAGACACATAAAAAATTTAACGGAAAAAGAAAAGTAAGAAAAAATAGAAAAAAATAGAAAATCACAAAAATAAAAGGACAAACAAAACATGTAAACATAAAAACAAACAAAAGTTTAAGCACCATCTTGCTCCTGGTCCGATGCTTCAGAGACCAAGTCTGCCCAAGAGATTTTTTGCTTTTCATTATTTCCCTGTTTAAAATTTTCTTCGCCTTACCCTTTTCTTTTAAAGGAAGAATTCTTAAATTAGGGCACTGATTTTTTATATGTCCAGGCTTCCTCCATCGAAAGCAAATAACGTCAGAAAAATATGAACATCCTTACCATTTTTACCTTTTTTTCACTTTTTCTTATGCTTTGGCGAGCTTTGTGATTTTCTTGACAAGTCATTGTATTCGTCACCAACTAAGCAATCTCTTTCCGTATTTTCAGCTTTTAGTACTATCGCTTCACCTGCATCCAAAAGTCTTTGACCCAAACTTCACTCGTAGGCAATGAGTGAGCCAATCAAATTATCAATAGAATATTCATTCAAATCTTTTGATTTACAAATAGCAACAACTTTAGTATCAAACTTATCTAATAGACAACGAAGAATTTTATTAACTTTTTTAAAATTTGAAAATTATTTTCCTAAGGCTTGCAATGATGTTACAATTTGAATGAACCTGGTATATATGTCTAAGATTGTTTCAAAAGGTTTCATGAAAAATAGTTTAAAATCATGCATTAACATATTCAACTTGGATTGCTTGATTTCACTAGTTCCTTCGTATATGGTGTGTAGTTTATCCCAAACTTCCTTACCAGTAGTGCATATGGATACTAACATAAAATCTTCAGCATTTAAAGCACAAAAAAATAATTTAAAGATTTTGCATTGAATTGAGCATTGATTTGTTCTTCCATATTCCATTGGTTAAAAGGAATATCAATTTTAACTCCAACTATGATACGTGACGGTGATGAATAACCAATTAAAATCATATGCCACATGAGAAAATCAATCAATTGCAAGAAAATAGACATGCAAGTTTTCTAAAAATTAAATGACATATTTTCAAATAAAGGTGGTCTGGTGATTGAATAAACTTCTGCAACATTACGATTCCCAAAATTAGCCATGGATCAAAATTCAAAAGCTTTCAAAAACTTATTTTATGAACCCCGCTCTAACACCACTTGAAAGTTCGTTAGGGATGTTAAGCCCTATAGAACAGGCCCAAGGTTAATTAAGAGATAGAGAGGTGAATTAGTATTTAAAACAAACACAATCTTAAATCCAAAAATAAGATTCACCACAATCAAAACCAACGATGCAAAAATTAAATGCAGAAGTAATAAATAAGAAAGAACACACCGGATTTATAGTAGTTCGATCAAACCTTGACCTACGCCCACTCCTTGGTGGCACCCTCTAAGTTTTGCATTAAAACAAGTGTCTCTCCTTTAGCCCCCACAACTAGGCGGAGAAGCCCTTACAAAATCACTTCCACCTTCCTCAATACTAATATCGTCCTGTACGATCAGTGCAATTTAAGCCCAATCAGCCGGGACGATTTCTGACGATCAGAAGAAGTTTGTTTATATCGTCCAGGATAATAATATATCGTCCTGAATGATAAGAATAAATCGTGGAATATCATCCTGAACATCGCCCTGAAAAATAGTTGTCTGATTCCAATCGTCCAGCGTATCGGCCAGGACGATTTTGCGATCATCCAGGCCGATTTGATCGTGAAATCAAGTCATAATTGCTTTCCTTAAATTCTAGAGAAATTTTGGAAAAATTGACTTGGATCGTCCTGGACGACATTTTATAATCCTGGACGATGTCCAAAAATAGGTTATTTCTATATAGATTTGGCTGCAGATTCTGTCTATTTTGAGCCTATCGTCTTGGCCGATACAAAATCGTCCAGGACGATGTGTTTTGCATAATGACGACTGCTTTAATGAGGATGCCCTAATTAGGGTTTCTGCTTTTGAACTGATCGTCCAGGACGATATAAAATCGTCTTGGACGATGTTACCAAAAACAGTAAACTCTAGGGAACAGTCAGAAATCTTCCAAGTTACAAAGCATTAGGAGCCACACCAAATACAATAGACTCAAGAAAGAAAAAAGTGTACAAACTGACTCAGACCTAGTCTACCCAATCTTGAGCTGGTTCCAAATTGCAGTCTGATCGTGTGGACCTAAAATGTTAGTAAATAAGGCCGTCGTAGAGAAATAGAAGTGTTTGCTATCATCAAAATCATAAATCATGAAAATAGATCCGCAAGAAATTACTTATAATTAAAAACACTGTCGTTTCCAGGTCCCAAGTCCTGGATGAGAAAAGTGAATGGTTGTGTTAGGTAGTCGACATCAAGCGTAAAATATATATAACAATAATGGCATGAATCCGACTTTCCCTTCCTGTTTTGATCGAAAGCAAAGCGGAGCTCGCCGCTGTGAAGGTAACTTTATCCCTTTGGCACGCTGGTTCGAGCGAAATCCCGTAAATCCGCCTGATCAGAGGGATTTTTTTAAATATATATATATATATATATATATATATATATATATATATAATATATATATATATATATAATATATATATATATATAATATATATATATATATATATATATATATATATATAATTAATAAATTTAATTGTATTTATTTTATTATTCTAATTAATTATGATTAATTAATTTTTTAATTATTATAATTATTAATTAATTATTATTTTAATCAGAATTAATTTTAATTAATAATGATTTATAAATTAATTATTATTAACTAATTTTAATTAATTATAATTTATTAAATTAATTAATATTAATTAGTTATAATTAATTATAACTAATGTTTTAATTAATTTAATAAACTTTAATTAACTAGTTTTAATTAATATATAATTAAAGATAATTACAACAACAACACAAGGTTTATCCCACTACGTGGGATCGACTACATGAATCTTTTCTTCCATTATGTGTCCTATTAAAAGTCAAATTCTCTTTAAATCTAATAAAGAAAGGTATTTATTTTCTAACAAGTCTTTTTAGGTCTACCCCTACCTTTCTAACATAAGTTAAATCTAATACCTCTACTCTCCTAACCGGTCATCGAAGGCCGCCGTTTTATGTGACCAAACCATCTAAGGTGACTCTCTCTAATCTTATTCTTCTACTGAGCTACTCCATCCTTTTCACAATATGCTCATTTCGTATCCTATTTCTCTAAGGGTAAAGCCACTCATCCACCTGAGCATCCTCATCTCTGTCACACTTAACTTATTATTATACTTCTCTTTTAATGGCCAACATTCCGCACCATAAAGCATTGCAGCCTCACTACCATCTTATAGAATTTTCCCTTAAGTTTGAGGGTACATTTCTTTCACATAGCAAGGCCCGATGCATTCTCCACTTAAACCATCCAACTTGAATTTGCTATAATATCTCCCATCTAATTTCACCATCACTTTGAACAATAGATCAAGATATCTAAAACGTGTACTCTATTAATAACTTTGATCGCCCAAATCACAATCCCCTCACTAGGTAATTACTACTAAAATTACACTCCATATATTCCGTTTTAGATCTACTTCAAGCGAAAACTTTAGACTCTAAGGTGACCTCCATAATTCAAGTTACTTCCAACTCCTCTCTAGTCTTATCAACGAAGAATATCATCACCAAAAAGCATACACCAAGGTACATCTCCTGCAAATGTCTAGTGAGAACATCCATGACTGAAAGAAAAAAGATATGGCTAAGGCTGATCCTTGATGTAACCCACCCAAATAGGGAAATACTTGCGTCCAACCACGTTGTGTTTGAACACAAGTAATAGCTACTGACATACATATCTTTAATGATTTGAATATAAGCATTTTTGACTTCCTTTTTTTCGAGAACTCTCATAACACTTCTCTTGGAAACTTTATCATATGCTTTTTCTAAATCAATAAATATCATATGTAGATCCTCCTTATTTACTCTATATTCTCCATCAAACCTCTTAATAATGTATGGCTTCCATAGTCGACCTACCCGGCAATGAATCCAAATTGATTTTGAGAAACATTAGTATCACGCCGCAACCTATGCTCCATAACATCCTCACATAGTTTTAAAGTATGACACATTAACTTAATACCTCTTAATTCACACAATCTTGTGGTCACCTTTATTCTTAAAAATAGGAATTAAACACACTCATTTCTCCATCATTGGCATCTTTTTGTCTTCAAAATAGTATTAAAAAGTTTAGTAAAGCCAAGAAATTCCTTCATCTCTAAAGCATTTCCACACCTCTATTGGAATTCATCAAGGTCCAACAGCTTTCCACCCTTCATTTTTCTTAAGCCTCTCTAACCTTCAGTTTTTACTAATACTGCCAATAAAATTGAAATCTTTATTTTATTTAGGGTGCTAAGGTCACTATAGTCAATCTTATTTTCACTAATCTTCATTAAAAAGTTTAGCAAAATATCTCATCCAGTTTTTGAATATCATCTTCTAAGAAAAAGTAATTTTTGATCTCATCCTTAATACACTCACTTGAACTAAATCTTACTACTCCTATCTCTTTGTTTGGCTAACTTATCATATATCTTTTCTCCCTCTTTAGTATCTAATCTATTATTATAAATCAAACTAAAAAGCTAATGTCTTTGCAACGCATATTGCTTCTTAGAAATCTCTTACGAGCCTACTTTATATATTTCTTCATTATCAAAATTTATTTAAAATTTAAACAAATTTTATAACAAATCTTGCTATGTTTCCGATTCTCGATCCGATACATTAGCGTCTTGGATTGATCACGTCCACTCTCCTCGACCACGCGTACCATACTATTCATTCATACTACCTTCATCGAGAGGCTCTTCTCGCTGTTGAATATTATTAATCTTCCTCTATCGACCGTTATCGGTTACACGTTAGTGCCATGTACACACAAGTCCACTTTTCCCACATAAATACATATGTGCGCCACTTCATTATTCTTCCACATTGCGAAATACAGACAAAATGCTGGTTAGATTTAAAATTCTTACTCTCAACAACACTTCTCTCCTCTAATATTCTCTTTAAATTCTGTTTACGCATCTAAATCCTAGAAAATCTACTCTTACTTTGATCTTTTTATTTATGTTGGGCCCACCTTTCTGTATTCTCGAAAGTCTCTATACAGAGCTCGAAAATTTGATGATGTTGGGTTACGCTCATTTGCTTTCTGGTATAAACCTTCTCCCAATCT
>NW_021319307.1:372935-379517 GCF_001605985.2 Dendrobium catenatum | reverse complement strand
CGGCGAGCTCCGCTTTGCTTCCGATCAAAACAGGAAGGGAAAGTCGGTCGAAGGAGCGAAGTTGACCGGCCACGACAGGGCTGAAGTAGCGGAAGGGAGAAAGTTAACTTCATCAAGAACAAGCTCTCATTCTGTCTTCTGATCCTTCAAGAAGGGAAGGTCTCCAATGGAGTGAAGTCGGTCGACCACGGAGGAGGAGGAAAACCCACGCAAAGGAGAAAGTTATCTTCATAGCCGCGAGCTTCCGTTGTTGTTTCTGTCAAAAAATGGCGTAACTTCCGACTCGACGGGATGGGGAAGTCGTCAAACGAGTGAGGTTGAGCAGCAGGGAGAGAGGGAGAGAGTGAAAACGAGAGAAGGGAGAGGCCGAACTCCTCGACTACTTAACGATGCGGAGTCGTGCGATGAAGGGACGTTGGAATGGCTCCGACGTGCGAACGCCGTGGCTACGACGTGCGGGATGAGGGCAGGTGAGATTAGCATTTTTTTATATTTTTTTGTTTTACTGGTCAACAAACCTTTCAGGCCAAGAGTAGTCTAGGCATAGGTCTTATACAACATCACTAAATTTTCACCTAGTATTAAATTTAAAGTTCCACTAAGAGCACGATCTAGAGTTAGCTAGTGATTATTATAAGTTGGGACAAAAAGAAGGGCAACATTCACCCTATTTTCTTTTTGGGGATATTTAGGTCACTTAAGGCAGATTCACATAAACATCGCATACACAAGACTCAAACTCAAGACCTCTTAATTGATAGTCAAAGCTCCCAACTAACAGACCATGATAAGCTGGTACAATCACCCCTTCATGCATCATGTTAGAGTTGAATACAATATGAATTTTATAATTT
This sequence comes from Dendrobium catenatum, assembly GCF_001605985.2. Classification (NCBI taxonomy): domain Eukaryota; kingdom Viridiplantae; phylum Streptophyta; class Magnoliopsida; order Asparagales; family Orchidaceae; genus Dendrobium; species Dendrobium catenatum. Next base: position 378,663 of record NW_021319307.1, on the reverse strand, counting down.
GTACAAAAAATGCACTTATTAATGACAATGCATGATGGTTTTTATGCATAAGTTGTTCTCACACACGGTGATATTCACTGAGTGGAAAGCCAAGCACATGTAAGGGTAAATGGTGATATTCATGGAGAAAATATATAGATGTATGAGAGTTTAGTTCATCAAAAGAAAATATAAGGAGGTTGCGGATATAATTTTAAATAAATCTACAAAAATAATAAAAGAAACCAATAAACCTTCTAGAAGGCAAAGTCACCAAACTACTCTCAATATCTCACAAATAAACTCGCATTTTCAAATCCTTTAATTATTTGTAAACATTATATAAATTTAAAAAAGCATCACAAAATTTTTAATATTAATGGAAAAAAAGTTAAAAGGGCCTACCACATCATACTTGCTGATCCGGATAGAGATTTAAGCTCTTTGTCCAGGACGGCTTTCTTACTACTAAAAGTAACTTTTTAATACAAAAATTAAAATTTATGTACTAAAAATCTGCTTTAAGAAACAGTAAGAAAATCATCTTAAACTAAGCCTTAATGTAACACTCGTATTAATGTTTTAATTCCCTTTTTCCAAGATTTATAAATCCCTCCCAATTTTATAACCCCAAACTTTTGTAACTTCCAAATACTGATTTGGAACTTCATCTCTCCAATTTTTTATACTTATTATTTGGCCGGCTTGTATCATAAAAATAAGTATGACATTAACAAAGATTCATGCAATAATGATAGACAATTCATGTATTCTAAAATATTATAGCTTCTTTTAATATAATCTTATAGAACTATGAAAATCTTAAAATAATTATTTATTCTTGGTTATAATGATAGAAAAGCAGTTTTTTAACAGCATTAGCTAAATATTCGTTGTAATAAATAACAAGTCTAAATTGTCATGTCTTAATTGCTATTGTCAAGAATAGACTGAGAAAAGAAATCTTTCGCAGTTTGGTATGAAGCCATCATTATTCGATTCTAATTTCACGGTTCCTAAGTTAAAGAGATCAACGTTTCTTGATATTTTGGTTGTCTTATTTTCATAAGTTTATGCTAAAGCCCATTTTAATATTGAGCTTATTTACATCCATTAGCACAGGTAATGCTAAAAATAATTAGTCTATCCAATTCAATAAAGTGAAAATGCTCGTTCCTATTGATCATTCATCACAAAAATCTATTTGCAATAAATTGTACGAAATGCAAAAGTTTAGATGTAAAGAGTAGATCAGGCCACACCTCTCTCAAAAGCACTGCATTTCATCATAATCCTCTTCGAAGCATCAAACATCTTTGCCCTAATAGAGGTAACAACTTGCAGAATTTGTTATGTTGAAACATCGAAGCTAAAAGAATTTTGTAACCAAAATCTCATACTAAGTCAACAAAATCGCATTTCCTTTGTTTCAGTTGCGTACATATTGTAATTGACACACTAAATGCTTGATGGGTCATGTTTTTAAGGAATTCCTTGAGCATACTGAGCATTGAGATTTTAAGTGCATGTAAGAAAGAAACATCCATTCCAATGCATTCTTTTATATTTTCTAATTTTTTAAATTAGAAGATGAGATAAGGAGAATTTACAGGTCGCAAATCCGAACTAGCTTTGAATAAATAAACCTGCAGGAAGACCAAACAGATGCTTTAGTTTGCCAAGCAGTACTGAAGTCAAATAATATCTTATTGTAAGAAAAGTTGACAGAGTTTGTATGGCTCATGTTCGACGCAACTATGTTCACTATTAATTTACCAAGCTGTACAAGAATCTTGACAATAGAACTTATGAACATCGTTCCCGTAGATAGAATCTAAGGCTTGAAAGCCAGTCCTGATCAGCTAATGAAGGACTTACAACACAAGCATGCATAATTGCCCATCTTCGCTTAAACAAAAAAGACTAACCACCATGAGGGGATGAGTTTTCAATCATCTTTCTCATGTAAAACACGAGGTAGACCATTACCATTCAGCGCTGCATGGTAGATTCGCTTCTCTGGTAATCCAACGTCTGAAAGTATCAAATTCCCCTACAAAATAAAGATAAAGAATAAGGCGTAAAGTGCAATTTTAATTAACATAGACATTGGTTTCCTATAGATAAGAGTATACAATTCTTTGTTCGTCAGACAGAAGAACTGGTGGGAAAGAGGCCCAAACAGGATGTATGGGTTTGAAATACATCAAATCACTGTTAAAAAAATCTTAACATGCACAAATAATCATAAGCCTATACGCATCTAAGATGTAAATACCACCACCATCATGACCTAACAAGTCAAGAGTTAGGCATAACAATCTCTTGTTATGTCTCTAAACTCCAAGGAAAATCTGTCTCAAAACGCCAAAGAATATCAATAAAAATTCTTCCGGAATTCATGAAAACAGTACGAACAGTACGAAACTGGTTTTTTCACTGACTTCAAGCTCAAGACCAATCCAATGGTCAAGTCATCCCAGCATTGTCAAATTCAAGCATCGAAACCATTAAGTTTGATTAAATCACATTATTCCATCATGATCACATTACACTGGTTTGGCTCATAATTTGTTTTCAATGAAATCAAAGTTTAAATCCTAAACTATCAATTTCCTTAGCCTTCTCACCAACCCCTTTAGTTTCCTAAATGCACAAAATATTTAACTTCCTATGAATCATAATATCTATTAATTCCATTTTCAAATGATTTGTAACTTAAAAATTTCAAATGATTAGAGAAAATATTTTTTTATCGATATTCAGGAGAAAAGGAGGCGCTCAAATTTCTACTAATTTTAGAGCAATTACATTTATGAGTCAAGTGAGCTAGCCCGAGTCAGATATGACATGCTTTGAATGAATAATTCATTATTAGGCTTGTGTTAGCCCAAAACATTTAACTTTTGATTAAATAAAAAATTAAATTTTACTTATTAATACTTATTTGAGGTTAGTTCGTTTTAGCCCGATTAAGTTTGAGTAACCAAGTAACACAAGCTACATAGCTTGCATTTCATGTTCAAGCAATCATTATCTAGCTGCAAACGACAGTATCACCCATTTCCTCATGTGACATGTTTACCGTGATTCCTCCAAACTAACGTATCCTTCACCTCCCCCCATACTTAAACCCTCCTCTTCTATTGACGACCCATCCTTCTCCTTTATCCTCTCCCCTAATCTAATAAGCCAATATCCTAACAAGTGCAGTAACGTCTACAACAACTAGCATGAAGCCCACCCCGACTACGATGGGATTCAAATCATATAGGTAGACTTTCAAAGCTTTTATGATTGCCAAAAAGACGACAGAGGTGACAATAGAGTTCAAGTGAAGTTCTACAATAATTGTCCAAGACAGCAATGAGATGGAGTTTGCGACGAAGAATGCCATGAGGTTTTTTCTTGCTGAATTTGGCAGGCAGAGTTTTTCTTTTCAAAGATGGCACTATTGCTTAATCTTCTATAAAAAATCGTGTATCTTATATTTTAATAGAGATTGATGATATTGTTATTCTCACAAACAAAATTTGCTCCACAGGCCGAAGCCACATTCTTAGTTCAATAAAGCCAAAGGCACGTATATCTCAAAATTTGCTAAGAAAAAAATTGGAAATGGACTGCAGTAATAGCCATTGCTTGGCTTTTATTTTAAAATCCGAGGTGGACTACAGCAAGTTGAGGTGAATGCATGCCAATCACACAAAGATTGCATAACAAGGTTAAGAGCCCCCAATGATAATAAATCCCATAGGAAACGTAGGCTCAAAAGATAAAATCGAAACCCCCCACACATAAAACAAACTTGCAGGAAATGTGAACTCTAAATAAATCAAAACCTTCTCAGTAATCTGAGGTTACACAAAGACTACATACGCCGGTTAAGAACCCGCGATGATAATACATCCCATAAGAAACGTTGAATCAAGAGACAAGCTGAAATTACCCATACATTAACCAAACTTATAGGAAATGTAGATGAATCAGACCCTCCTCAACAATAAATATCTAAAAAGGAGATATGTCCAAATTTCACTGTTCAAGGAGAATGGTCCAAATTCCATCGTCCAAGGAGAATGTATAAATCCAAATTCCACTGCTTTAAGTTAGCAATGCCATTTCTATTTTGAAATCAGGTTTCAAACCATAACCAAAATCTTTAGTTTGGCTTTTGAATCATCAATGATAACAAAATACAACAACTCTTCAAATTTCCAATGTATTCAACAAAAATTTTAGTCCCCTGTTTTAATGAACTAAATTCATCAAGCAAACTATCCAATATGACAAAGGCAAATGATTTTCTTCTGAAAGCTCTTTCATTTAAGCCTAGTTTATAGTTAGTTCCCTTTCCAATCTTTCTTTTTTTCCATTCATGCTCATCAAATAGATGTTAGCTGGACTAGTAATTTTATATTTAAAAATCATATTTGTCATTTGTCAAAACTCTAAGGTTGACTTCCATAATTCAAGTTCACCTTCAACTCCCTCTCTAGTCTTATCAATAAGAAGAATATCATCAACAAAAAACATACACAAGCGTAAATCCTCTTGTAAATGTATACTAAGAACATCCATGACTAAAGCAAAAAAGATATGGGCTTAAAGCTGATCCTTGAGAATCCAACTAAAATAGGAAAATACATAGTCAAACTATATTGACAAGCAATAACTCCTGCATCCACATCCTTAATAACATGAATATAAGCAATATTAAACCCTTTCTTTTCTAGAACTCTCTATTGCAATTCCCTTGGAACTTTATCATATGTTTTCTCTAAATAAATAAATATCATATGTAGATACTCTTTATTCTCTCTATACTTCTACATCAAACATTTCAATAAATGTATAGCTTTCATAGTGTGGGCTCAAGAAAAATGGCACGAGTGCACGAATCCTGCTTTGCAACCTTAGGATTCCATTTCCCTTATGTCAGATTGAAATTAACCAGATTTTCCCTGAGGGTAGTGTCAGGGTTTATAGATCTGGGGTTCTTACTTCCTATGAGCGCAAGCGCTCATAGTTAATTACCCCTCTTACAACGTAAGAGAGAACTCTCGATTAAGGATGAAATAAATTTTAGTTAATTTTAGTCTTAATAGTAGGGGAAATGGAGGTAAACCCGATCAAGATCCCATGGTTCCGTCGTCCCGGGTTTACCATAGATTTCAGTCTACCAACACTAACAATCATTGACCGTAGTGTCCAGGGAATCTGATTAGCAGCCATGGGTTGCCTCCTCTCAGGGATCCCGAGTAGACTGAAGTGGTTAGATGTGGATTTTAGTTTGATTTAATTTGGGTTATGGCTTATTACTTCCTTAGAAGTTGCACGTTAATTTATTTAGTTTGGGGCTTACGGCTCAAATTAGGAGTTGCCCGTTAATTTATTTAGTTTGGGGCTTATGGCTTTTTTTTTTTTTTTTTTTTTTTTTTTTAGTTGGATTACATTAAGGATAAGCTTTAAGCCCATTTCTTTTTGTTTATTCATGGGTGTTTTTACTAGACATTTATAGGAGGATGTACCCTTGTGTATGCTTTTGCTGATGATATTTTTCTTGTTGATAAGACTAAAGAGGAAGCTGAATATAAACTTGAATTATGTATGTTAACCTTAAAGTTTAAAGGTTTTAGTTTGAGTAGATCTAAAACTAAAGGCATGGTGTGTAATTTTAGTAGTAATAAATCTAATGGGGGTTTTATGACTTTGGGCGATCAAGTCATTAATAAGAGTACACGTTTTA
>NW_021319307.1:247783-372835 GCF_001605985.2 Dendrobium catenatum | reverse complement strand
AAATGATCTCGTCAGACAGAAGAAACTGTGGGAAAGAGGCCCAAACAGGAATGTAATGGGTTTGAAAACATCAAATCCACTGTTAAAAAAATCTTAACATAGCACAAATAACAAAGCCTATACGGCATTCTAAGATGTAAATACCACCACCATCCATTGACCTAACAAGTCAAGGTTAGGCCATAAACAATCTCTTGTTTATGTCTCATAAACTCCAAGAAAATCTGTCTCAAACGCCAAAGAATATCAATAAAAATTCTTCCGGAATTCATGAAAAACAGTACGAACAGTACGAAACTGGTTTTTTCACTGACTTCAAGCTCAAACCAATCCAATGGTCAAGTCATCCCACATTGTCAAATTCAAGCATCGAAAACATTAAGTTTGATTAAATCACATCTATTCCATCCATGAATCACAAATTTACACTGTTGGCTCATAATGTTTTCAATGAAATTATTGAAAACTTAAAAATTTTCAAATACAACAACAACATCAAGCCTTTTATCCACTACGTTGGGCGGCTACATGATCCTTTTTTCTCCATTGTGTCCAATTAAAAGTCAATTTCTTGTTTAAATACTTACTAAATAAAGGTCATCCTAAATTTTCTAACCAAGTCTTTTTAGGTCTACCCCACCTTTTCGTAACATAAGGTCAAATCTAATACCTCTTACTCTCCAACCGGGATCATCGGAAGGCCGCCAGTTTTATGTGACCCAAACCATCTTAAGGCGACTCTCTCTTTTAATCTTATCTTCTACTGGAGCTACTCCAACGTTTTCACGCATATGCTTCATTTTCGATATCCCTATCTATAAGGGTAAACCACTTCATCCACCTGAGCATTCCTCATCTCTAGCCACCACTTAATTTTAGTATTATGCTTCTCTTTTAATGGCCAAACTTCGGCACCATAAAAGCATTTGCAGGCCTCAACTTACCATCTTATAGAATTTTCCCTAAGTTTGACGGCGTAACATTTCTATCACATAACAAAAGCCCAGATGCATTCCTCCAACTTCAACAATCCAACTTGAATTCTACTGATATATCCCCATCTAAATTTCACCATCACTATCTGAACAATTAGATCCAAGATATCTAAATGTGACTTCTTATTAAATGACTTGATCGCCCAGTCACAAAAATCCCCTCACTAGGTCTATTTACTACTAAAATTACACTCCCATAATATTCCGCTTTAGATCTACTCAAGCGAAAACCATTTAGACTCTAAGGTTGAACCTCCATAATTCAAGTTTACCTTCAACTCCCTCTCTAGTCTTATCAACAAGAAGAATATCATCAAACCAAAAGCAACACCAAGGTACAATCCTCTTGCAAATGTCTAGTGAAGAACATCCATGACTAAAGCAAAAAGATATGGGCACTTAAGGACTTGATCCTTGATGGTAACCCAAATCGGAAATATGGGAAAATACTTGGTCAAATCCACCTTGTGTTTGAACACAAGTAATAGCTCCTGCATACATATCTTTAATTGATTTGAATATAAGCATTATGGACTCCTTTTCTTTTCAAGAACTCTCCATAGCACTCTCTTGAACTTTATCATATGCTTTTTCTAAATCAATAAATATCAGATATAGATCTCCTTATTTTCTCTATATTTCTCCATCAAACCTCTTAATAAATGTAATGGCTTCCATAGTCCGACCTACCCGGCATTGAATTCCAAAACTTGATTATGAGAACATTAGATCACGCCGCAACCTATGCTCCATTAACTCGCTCCCAAAATTTTAAAGTATGACACATTAACTTAATACCTCTATAATTCGCCACAATCTTGTCATCACTTTTATTCTTTAAAATAGAATTAACAACGCTCATTCTCCACTCATCTGACATCTTTTTAGTCTTCCCAAAATAGTAATTAAAAAAGTTTTAGTAAGACCATGAAAATTCCTTTTCATCTCTAAGCATTTCCAACCTCTAATCGGAATATCATCAGGTCCAACAGCTTTCCACCCTTCATTTTTCTTTAAAGTTCTCCTCTAACTTCAGGTTTTACTAATACGCGATAAAAACAGGAAATCTTTATTTTCATTAGGGTGCCTAAGGTCATTATAGTCAATTCTTATATCACAAAATCTTTATTAAAAAGTTTAGCACAAATATCTTTCATCCATTTTTGTTGAATTATTTCTATCTTCTAGAGAAGTAATTTTATTGATTTCTCATCTTCCTAATACACTTCACTTTGAACTAAATGACACTTAACTACACTGAATCCTATCTACTCTTTAGTTTTGGCCTAAACTTATACATATATCTATCCTTCTCAGATTTAGTAATCTAATCTATTATAAGTAAATCAGTTAAAAAGCTAATGTCATTGCATCGCATATTGCTTTCTTTAGCTAAATCTGTACGTACGCCACTTATCATATTCCCAATTATAGAATTTTATAAAATTAACCAATTTTTCATACAAAGTCTTTCTAATATTTTTAATCTTTTTTCTTGCAACAGTTTGAGAATTCCAGTATTCCATAACCAACTTACAACTTTTTACTATTAAGGGTTTTGCTTCTTATCGATCCACTACAAGGATATATTTTCGCAAATCATTTCTAATATTCACTAGCCCACTTTTTCCCAGCATAAATTAGAACATCCTCGATGACCACAGACAAAATCTTAGATCTAAGAACTTATTTATCACAAAATATTTTTTGTTAATATTTTTAAATGCCCCATCTAATCTAGTGAAAAAACGTTTTTAACTTATACTTTATTATTGTAATGCTCCTTTATCTTAAGTCCCATAAAACTAATAATCCGATGGTGCGTTACAAAATACTATTCCGATAACATTACAAGTCTTGCAATCTAAACGGTATTAATTTTCTAAATAAGATAAATAGTCAATCTGTGGTTTACTATATCCAAATTTTATAAGTGATGAGATGCTCATGGTCATTTTCCTTAAAATAAAGGTATTAGCAATTTGAAAACCATCATAACTAAACAAAATCCTAAATATGTCTTGCCATCCTTCATTCCGTCCGTTCCAAATCCATGCCACCATGAATGCTTTTAAACACTAGCCTCTTTACCAACATGTCCATTTAAAATACTCCTGCCAATAAAAACTCTTTCTTCAAGAGGTATCAAATTTGGGATAATTAATTCTTCTAAGTCATTCCAAAAAATTTAATTTAGAAACTCTAATATACCCAAAACCTAACTTGACGAGAGTATTAAGCACTTTATAATATTAACAATCTTATAATCACTCAACACAATCTTTTAGAGCTTAATTCTTCTCCAAATCCCTCAATTAATTTTTATAACATATCCTTTAAACTCTTAATCTATAATAGACACCTACACCATTTCTTAGTACGACTCCTACCCGAATATCCAAAAGTTTAAAATCCGTCATAAACTATCGATTCCTTAGCTTTCTGACAAACCCCTTTAGTTTCCTAAAGCACAAATAATTTAACTTCCTATGAATCATATATTATACTTCATTAAATTCCATTTTCAAATGCATTTGTTAACTTAAAAATTTCAAAATGATTATGAGAAAATATTTTTTTTTTATCGATATTCAGAGAGAAAAGGAGGCCGCTCAAATTTCTACTAATTTTAGAGCAAATTACATTTTATGAGTTTCAAGTGAGGCTTAGCCCGAGTCAGACTATGACATGCTTGAATGAATAAATTTCATTATTAGGCTTGTGTTTAGCCCAAAACATTTAACTTTTGAGATTCAATAAAAAAAATTTAAAATTTTACTTATTAATACTTATTTGAGGTTAGTTCGTTTTAGCCCGATTAACGTTGATAAGTAACAAGTAAACAACAAGCTTTACATAGCTTGCATCAATGTTCAAGGCAATATATCTAGCTCAAACGACAGTATCACCCATTTCCTTCATGTGACATGTTCCGGGATTCCTCCAAACTAACGTATCCTTCACCTCCCCCATACTTAAACCCTCCTCTTCTATTGACGATCCCATTCTTCTCCTTTTATCTCTCCCCTAATCTAATAAGCCAATATCTAAACAAGTGCAGAGTAACGTCTACAAACAACTAGCACGAAGCCCACCCCGACTCGATGGGATTCAATCATAAGGTAGACTTTCAAAAGCTTTTATTGATTGCCAAAAAGACGACAGAGGTGACAATAAGTTCAAGTGAAGTCTCTACGAATAATTGTCCAGACAGCAATGAGAATGGAAGTTTTGCGGACGAAGAATTGCCATGAGGTTTTTTTCTTGCTGAAATTTGGCAGGGCAGGAGTTTTTCTTTCAAAGATGGCACTATTGCTTAATCTTTCATAAAAATCGTGTTATCTTATATTTTAATAGAGATTGATGATATTGTTAATTCTCACAAAACAAAATTGCTCCCACAGCCGAAGCCACATTCTTAGTTCAAATAAAGCCAAAGGCACGTATATCTCAAAAAATTTGCTAAGAAAAAAAATTGGAAATGGAACTGCAGTAATAGGCCTGCTTGGCTTTTATTTTAAAATCCGAGTGGACTACAGCAAGTTGGAGGTGAATGCAGTTGCCAATTCAACACAAAAGATTGCATAACAAGGTTAAGAGCCCCCAATGATAATAAAATCCCCATAGGAAACGTTAGGCTCAAAAGATAAATCGAAACCCCCAACACATAAAACAAATTTGCAGGAAATGTGAACTCTAAAAAATCAAAACCTTCTCAGTTAAATCTGAGGTTACACAAAAGACTACATACCGCCGGTTAAGAACCGCCCCCGATGATAATACATCCCCATAAGGAAACGTTGAAATCCAAGAGACAAGCTGAAAATTACCCATACATTAACCAAACTTATAGGAAATGTAGATGAAATAAACACCTTCCTCAAACAATAAATATCTAAAAAGGAAGATATGTGCCAAATTTCACTGTTCCAAGGAGAATGGTCCAAATCCAATCGTCCAAGGAGAATGATAATCCAAATTCCACTGCTTTTAAGTTAGCAATGCCATTTCTATTTGAAATTCAGCGATTTCAAACCATAACCAAAATCTTTAGTTGGCATTTTGGGAATCATCAATGATAACAAATACAACAACTCTTCAAAAATTTCCAATTATTCAACAAAAATTTAAGCCCCTGTTTTAATGAAACTAAATTCATTCAAGCAAACTACCAATATGACAAAGGCAAAATGATTTTCTTCTGAAAAGCTCTTTCATTTAAGCCTAGTTTTATTAGTTAGTTCCCTTTCCTATCTTTCTTTTTCCATCATGCTCATCAAATAGATGTTAGCTGGGGACTAGTAATTTTATATTTAAAAATCCCATATTTGTCATTGTTCAAAAACTCTAAAGGTTGACTTCCATAATTTCAAGATTCACCTTCAAACTCCCTCTCTTAGTCTTATCAATAAAGAAGAAATATCATCAACAAAAAAACATTACAACAAGCGTAAATCCTCTTGTTAAATGTATACTAAGAACATCCATGACTAAAGCAAAAAAAGATATGGGCTTAAACTGATTCCTTGAGAAATCCAACTAAAATAGGAAAAAATACATAGTCCAAAACTATATTGACAAGCAATAACTCCTGCATTCCACATCCTTAATAACATGAATATAAGCAATATTTAAACCCTTTCTTTTCTTAGGAAAAAAACCCTTTTTTTCTTTTTTTTTTCTATTGCAATTCCCTTTGGAAACTTTAATCATATGTTTTCTCTAAATAAATAAATATCATATGTAGATACTCTTTATTCTCTCTATACTTCTACATCAAACATTTCAATAAATGTATAGCCTTTCATAGTGTGCGGCTCAAGAAAAATGGCCACGATGTGCACGGAATCCTTGCTTTTGCAACCTTAGGATTCCATTTCCCTTTATGTCAGATTTGAAATTAACCAGATTTTCCACTTGAGGTAGTGTCAGGGTTTATAGATCTGGGGTTCTTACTTCCATATGAGCGCAAGCGCTCATAGTTAATTACCCCTCTTACAACGTAAAGAGAGAACTCCGATTAAGGATTGAAATAAATTTTAGTTAATTAGCTTAATAGTAGGGGGAAATGGAGTTAACCGATCAAGATCCCATGGTTCCGTTCGTCCCGGGTTTACCATAGATTTCAGTTACCAACAACTAACAATCATTGACCGAGTGTTCCAGGGGAATCTGATTAGCAGCCAATTGGGTTGCTCCTCTCGGGATCCCGGTAGACTGAAAGTGGTTAAGATGTGGATTTTAGTTTCTATTTAAATTTGGGTTGGTGGCTTATGGCTTCCTTTAGAATTTCCGTTAATTTGTTTTAGTCTTGGGGGGCTTACGGCTCCAAATTTAAGAAGTTGCCCCCAAAGATTTATTTAGTTTGGGCTTACGGCTCACAGTTAGGAGTGCCCGGAGAGAATTTCATTTGGATAGGTCTTATGGCTTCCTTATGAAGTTGCCTAACGGTGGGTCTTACGACCTAGCCCTGTAAGCTAAGCGGCCCGAGTTGTGGGGTCTTACACATAGTCCTTTTAGACTAGGATCCCGAGAATTTTAATTGTTTAGTAGGACTTATAGCTTCCCTTAGGAATTTGGCCCGAAAGCGGGGTCTTACAACTTAATTCGTTAGACTAAGATGCCCTTAGGTTTAAATTTGCTTGTTGAGTTAGGATTATTGCCTATTTATTTTTTACAATTTTCCTAAAAATGTGGGGGGCTTACGACTTCAGGTAGAAGTTGCCCGATAGCAGGTCTTTAAACCTAATCCAAATAGATTAGGATTGCCCAGATGAGAGTCTAGTTTGTATTAATCACCTAAACACTTCTCTCAGATTGACTTACGACTTCTATTAGAAGTGGCCGGGGGTTTTTAATTGCGGTTTAGGGTAGATCAATTTCTAACATAAAACATTACCCTAAAGATCCGGCTTTAGCTGCTTTACTATGAAGTGACACACACCAACAAAACAACCGGGGTAGTGGGTCTTACAAACCTAGTTTCCTGATGAACGAGGCCTTGCCCAAATGTGTTTGAGTTTGATTATTTGTTTGTTTGGGTTAATTTTGAGGTTTGTGATTTGACACTTCGGAGTTTTGACCACTATATTAGTGTTTTGGTTGTTCTGTGCTTGCTAGCCTTTTTCCTATCACAGTAGTTTCACTCTTTTTACCCGTCTTTTCAGCAGTGTTACACTAACTAGCTTTTTTCGTACTTAGCTTTTTTTCTTGCTTTCCAAGTACTCTGTTTATTTGCCAAGTAGTTGGACTTTACCACTTTCCCGCATTGATTTTTTTATGCTGCATGATTTTTGATTGCTTGTTTGCAGGCAATGGTTATTGCAACAGTCAGGCGGAGATATAGTCCCACAAGTAGCCATAGAAGTTTGTACATGAGGGTTTGGAGAGCAGTTTTGTAGAGGGTTGGGGTGTGTTGAGAACTTGTATATATTTGATTAATGAAAAATATTATTTTTCTTCATACATTTTTTTTGCCTTAACTTAATAAATCAATTAACTAAAAAAAAAATTAGTTAATTATTATTAATTCTCAATTCTAAAAACCCAATACTTTAAGACTTTCAAAATTTTAAAATCTTATATTTAAATTTTTTTTGGGTTCGATATGCTCTCAAATTTTGAAATGCTCTTGAATTTCAAGGGCTCTTAAAAAAAAATTATTTGGATTAGAGGAGTACATGAAGAGAATGAGTGCTTGTAGGTTCCCACTCCCACGCATTTTGACGATATAGGAGACTTTTGAAGCTCTCTCAATTAATCAGATATTTTGATTAATCTTTTAATCAGATTAAATTTTTGTTAAATCTTAATTAACTAAATTAGTTAATTAAAATCCAAAGGTCATTTTTAACATTTTAGTGTAAATTTCAAATTTAATTTGCCTCTGGATTTTTAGGAAAAATTTCGACAGCCTCCGGCGGTCCCTCCCCATCCGAGGAGGAAATCGGGACGGCACTGCCGTGAATTCTTCTTACCCGGGGACCTAAGGTCGACGGCGTAGGGTCATTGATTTCAAAACCATCTCACCAGGATCTAAGATCGACTGCGTGAGGTCTTCAATTTGGAAAACCATCCGCCCAGATCTAAGATCGATGGCGCGGGTCTTCAATATCAAACCATCCCGGTCGGACCTAAGGTACGACGGCCGGGGTCTTCGACACTTATTTGGAATTCAATTTTATCTTCTTTTATATTTTATATAAATATAACTTTAAATATAATATCATATTATCTTTAATTATATTTATATATAACAATTATATAATATATATTATACTATAATATATAACAATTATATCATTATATATTATATATATAATATAAGAGAGAGAAAGGAGCATAATTGGACAGCCATTAAGGAGCCGAATAAGCAACCCGTGCAATCTCTGCACCTTTAGCAAAGCAATCGAGCCAAACAGCAAGGAGCAGAAGAAGTGACGTATGCGATCTCTACCTCCTGTGAAGCACGAAGTCGGACAGCCAGGGGAGTCCGAGAAAAAAAAGTCGGAGAGAGCCGAAGAAGCGACTGTGCGCTCTCTCCCCTCCCGCTAAGCAACGAAGTTGAATAGCGTTGAAGAAGCGGAAGAGGCGACACGTGCAACCTTTCCCTCTCCAGCGAAGGAACGAAGTCGAACGGTGATGAGGGAGCCGAGTCGCACAGCCACGGGGAGTTGAAGAAGCAGCGTTTGCAATCTCTCGGCCTCCTGTAAAGCAACGGAGCCGAACAACGACGACGAAAAGAGGAGATGAAGGGCGAACCCTAGATGCTCCTGCGAAACGACGAAGTCGGACAGGAACGAGAGCGCCAGTGTTTTTTTTCTTCTTCCGAATTTCGTCATTTTATTATTTTGAATTGTCGGTGTCTCCGAAGAGGTGCCTGGTTTGGCGAAGTAGGGCCGGTAGAGGCGGTTAATGCTTTGAAATATTTTTTGTTATATATTTTTTTTTACAGTCAACACATAGTAGACCTACCCAGCATGAATCCAAATTGATTTTAAGAAACATTAGTATTACATCATAACTTAAGCTCAATAATGCTCTCTCATAGTTTTAAAGTATGAAACAATAACTTAATTCATCTATAATTCACACATTCTTGTGCATTACCTTTATTTTTAAAAATAGCAATCAACGCACTACTCCACTTATCTGCATTCTTTTGGTCTTCAAATAAATATTAAAAAGTTATATAATCCAAGAAATTCTTTCATCTACTATACATTTCCACACCTCTATTCAAATAACATCATATCCATTAGCTTTTCCACATTTCATTTTCTTTAAAGCTTCTCTAACTTCAGTTTTACTAATATGTCGATAAAAATAAAAAAATTTATTTTTATTTAAGGTAATAAGGTAACTAAAGTCAATCGTATTCTCACATATTCATTGAAAAGCTTATCAAAATATCTCATCCATCTTTGTTGAATATCCACTTCTAGTAAAAAAAACTTTTTAATCATTATTCTTAATACACTTCACTTGAACTAAATCCTTACTTCTCCAAGCTCATTGCTTGGCTAACATATACATATATTTTTCACCTTCTTAATATCTAATCTATTATATAAATCATTAAAAGCTAAATTCTTTGTATCGAATATTACTTTCTTATACTTCTTAAGGACTACTTTATATCATTCCAAATTTTTTGATTTTTTACATTTAAACATATCACTAGTTATTTTTTCTCACATAATATTAGCTTCCTTATATAAAGTAAAAATCTTAAAATCTTGAATAGAACAATTAAAAATATTTTTGTTAGTGTTCTTTAAATGCCCCCATCTAATTTTAGGATAATATTTTATTTTATTTTTTATATTTTGAGCCTTCATCTTAAAGTTCAAAACTAATAAGTGATGTTAGGTACATAAACGTTTACTCAAAATAACTTTATAATGATTGCGATATAAACGATCTATTTTTCTTATAAGAAAATATTCAATCTAAGTTTTATTATATCCATTATTATAAGTGATGATATGCTTCTCTTTCTTAAATAAGATGTTAGCAATTAAAAAAAATCATAAGCTAAAGAAAAATATAATATAATCTTAACACCTTCATTAAATGCTCCAAACCCATAACTATCATGAATGTTTTTAAAATCTTCTACCTCTCTACAAACATGTCCATTTAAATCTCCTATAATAAAAAAAAAATTTCCTCAAGAGGTATTTTTTATATTATTTTTTCTTAGTCATTCAAAAATTTTAATTTTGAATACATATCCAAATATACTTGAGGAGCATAAGCACCTATAATATTAATAATTTTAGCATCAATATTAATCTTTAAAGCTATAATTTTATCTTCAATTATATTACTTTTTACAGCATTATCTTTCAAATTTTTATCTATAATCACACATACACAATTTTTAATATGACTGCTACCTAGATACCATAGTTTAAATCCTAAACTATCAATCTACTCAACCTTCTGTCCAATACATTTAATTTTTTTAAGTGCATAAAATATTTATCTCCCTACAAATCATAATATTTATTAATTTATCTGTAAGAGAACCTATATTTTAAGTTCATGTCCTAATTTTAGTTTCTTGGACGAATTTCTTTGCCTACATTTGTCCATGATGTCGAAACCCTTGCTTATAAATATATTATATTTTCATCATTTGATGATCAATTAAATTCTCTAATAACTTATTATAAACAATTGCTAATAGGTTACAACAACAATAATAACATCAAGCTTTTATCCCACTACATAGGGTCGACTATATGAATTCTTTTTTTTTTTCATTATTTTATGTTAAGAGTCAAATTCGCATTTAAATATAATAAAGAAATGTAATTTCTATCATTTTCTAATCAAGCATTTTTCGGTTTATCTCTATCTTTCTTAACATAAGCCAAATTTAATACATTTACTCTACTAACCGATTCATTAAAAGGCTGGTGTTTTATGAGATGAAACCATCTAAGGAGCTACTCCAATACATAACATAACTCAAATCTAATACATTTACATCTCTAATCTTATCTTCCATTGGAGCTACTTCAACCTCTTCAGATATATCCTCTTTCATATTATGTCTCTAAGAGTAAAGCCACTCATCCACTTGACGATCATCTTTGTAACACTTAACTTAATTTCATGCTTCTCTTTTAATGGCCAATATTCTGCAACATAAAGCATTGCAGGTTTCAACACCATCTTAAAAAATTTTTCTTTAAGTTTGAATGGTCCTTTTTTATCACACAATAGACCCGATGAATTCCTCCACTTCAACCATCAAACTTGAATTCTACAAATAAAATCCCAATTGTTTTCACCATCACCATGAACAATATACTCAAGATATCTAAAACGTGTACTCTTATTAATGACTTGATCTCCCAAAATCACAATTCTCCCATGAGATCTATTAGTACTAAAATTACACTCTATGTATTGGGTTTTAGATATACTCAAACAAAAACATTTAGACACTAAAGTTGACCTCTATAATTCAAATTTACATTAAACTCCCTCCTAGTCTTATAAATAAGAAGAATATCATCAGAAAAAAATCATACACCAGGGTACATCCTCCTGCAAATGTCTAAATAGAACATCCATGGCTAAAGCAAAAAGATATGGGCTTAAAACTGATCCTTGATGTAATCCAATTGAAATAGGAAAATAGTTGGTTCAACCTGCTTGTGTTTGAATAAAGTAACAGCTCCTACATATTTAAAGTGGTAATGTCACTAAAGTCAAAAGTATTCTCACAATCTTCATTGAAAAACTTATCAAAATATATCATTCACCTTTGTTGAATATCTTCTTCTAATAAAAACACATTTTGATCTTTATCCTTAAAGCACTTCACTTAAACTAAATCCTTTTCCTATAGATTTGCTTGACTAACTTATACATAAGCCATTCGTCTCCTTAGTATGTAATCTATTATATAAATCATTAAAAGCTAAATTTTTTGTATCACAATATTTTCTTAAACTCCTTATAGGCCTCTTTATATCTTTTTCAACTTTTCAAGTTTTTACATCTAAACAAATTTTTATAGTAAAGTTTCTTATTTTTTTTTATCTTTTCTTACACAATTTGATTCAACCATCAACTATTTTTACTGTCAAAGCTTTTTCTTTTAATACTTCATGCACATCCTTTGCATTATTATAAAAGTACTAACTATTTTTTCTCATATAATGTTAGCTTCCTCATATAAAGATAAATCAAAGGTATTTATGAATTTTATTGAAAGCAAAAAAAATCAAGGAAATCAAAATGCGTCTTGCAAAATCTAAAATGGGGTGGATACTTCTTGTTGATCACAAGAAAGAAAATGTTTTAAGCTAATAACTTTTTAAAAAAAGTTAGTCCAAGTAACTAAATTAAAGAATAACATAAGAAGCCACCAAACTCATAACTATTTAAAGAGGAGATTGAAAAGATAATTAAATGAGTTGACACTTCTAAATAAAATATTGACACAACCTAAAGTTTTAACACTAATTTGATATAAGATAACTTAAATTAGAGTTTCCTAATATAACTAATGCATATCATTATCTCTTCAAAAATAACTTGAGGATTTAGGGTTCACATGCACCACAAATTACATTCTTAAAATATAAACAATCAATACTATAATTAGAACACAAATGGTAATGAAATGATTGAAATAATTTCAAAGAAATCAGCAAGAATTTAGTACTGAAAAATTAACAAACAATTACACTGTAATTTCAATAGATTGAATTCAAATTGTGCAAAATTTAAACAAAATTAAAAATACTAACTAGTCAACACCAAATTATGTTATATTGAATAAGAACAAAATACATAAGTACAAAAATTAAAAAGAAAAATCAATCCTCGCATTGGTACAAGTAATCACACTTGTATCACACTAGAAAATCACATTCAATAAGCACATACAAGATTAAAAATTAAAAAGAAGAAAAAAAGGAGCCAAAGCTATTCAATGTCTGCCTTATAAAATCTATTTATAGACATCTCATATGGTTGGCATATGACTAGCTTGATCCAAGTTCAAATTAAAATCCTAAAATATAAGAATTAATTTTAAATTTTAATTAAAACCCCAAATATATACACCAAGCAACCAAAAAAAATATTTTGATAGCTACAAAACCAGATCCCTGACATCGAAATATGAAAGGAAATCCATGTGGATCTCAAGCAAATCTTATAAAATTATGAATTTCAACAAAACTTCACCACGAATCTCCAATCAAACTCATGAAAAATAGCAATTAGAATATAGGAATTGATGAAAAACAAAGGAGAATGCCAAGATAGAATTGATCCTCTATTCGAGAGGATGATCTTTCTCTCCCAACTTTCTAGATACCGCTAGAGCCCAAGAACATCAAGGAAACACAAGGAAACACAGATTTTCAGCAATAATCAAGATAACACTAACCCTAATTCCACCCTCCTACATAATGCACACAAAATCAACACCCAAAAATACTAAACAATCCTCCTAATTCAATTTTTCCCTCCTAATCCCTCTTCCTTTCTCTTTACTTAAGAAGTGGGCCCTCACATGAGGTGGAAGGAACCCACTAGGGGTGGACAATAGCTGGTTTACACCTGTTGTAAACAAATGGCTGGCCCAAGTATTGGGCCGGCTAGATCGATCCCTCCTGGACTGGTCTATCAATACCCTGCTCCCTAAGAATCACCTAGTCCTCAAGATGAAATGATGAAAATTGATGTTGCATCCTCTCGCACGGCTCCCAAGTAGCGTCATAATCGAGAAGGTTCCTCCATTTAATCAATACTTCATTAATCCCTCCTGTCTAGCGTACCACCTGTAGCTCTAATAGTTCTAGAACAACTTTCAATTTCTCAATCAATGTGGCTAGCAATTCTAAACATATTGTGTGATCCCCAATAGCTCTTCTCAGCTGAGATACATGGAACACTAGATATATGGTAACATTGGGGGTAACCTCAAGCAATAAACTACTGCTCCAATCTTCTCTAATATCACATAAGGGCTGAAATATCGTAGAGATAGCTTCTTTTGTCACGACCCGGCCCGGTTAGCTCGTAGATACGAGGCGGGAACGAGATCGGACATGTAATATAAGTAACTAATCATTCTTCAAGTAAATAAAACTATTCAATGAAATCTTTTGTAGACAAAAAGCGCCTCTAAACATTTTCTTTTTTTTCATTCCAAAAAGTGTTTTCAAAATATACAAGATGGCTAACTTCAAATTAAACATGCTAGGATAAGCCATCCAAAAGATTACAACAAGTAAAACTACTATAAATGAACCTGTCACCCGGAGTACGACGACTATAAGTAAACCTCGGGTTGTCAGCCATCTCTTCTACCAGGTTCTCCTGAAATTTCCCAAAACTAGGGAGTGAGCTAACGCTCAATAGAAATTCTAATCCTAAACATGCTCATGCTATCTTGTTTGTCATATGAATGAGAGATAATTTAGATGTCCTATGCATATGTCATTTGATATAAAGATGTACATATAAAATGAATATCATATTAAAATGCTTACTTATTTAATATATACAACCGTCTCGGAGTACCAGGGGTGTACTGATCAGATACACAAACCTCTTTTTGCCATTTATTCCTTTTCCTCTTTTGCCCAAGGGCCATAATGTTCTCATATTGCTCATATGTGCCTTTGCACCATCTTTGGTACTCCGTAATCAATCGATGCACATTCATATATATATTTGTTTTATATAAACATACATTCTATTCCTCCCTTTCATAATTCCTTCTTTTTCATATAAAATTATGTTTTTACATGAACTAATGTGTGATATGAATCTCTAATCATGAATGAAATGACTTATCATAATTACCTTAAGCATGAAAGAAACAATGAAGTATACCTTAAGCATGAAAGAAACAATGAAGTAATTATATTGCATGTGTATTGCATGGGTATACAACTATTCCATTCTCAATCATGTTCATTAAAAGTTTTAACAAATGATATAAGCATAAAACTACATAAAGTGACATGTAAGGAAAAAGAATTCCTACCTCAAATTTATTGAACTCCTCCTCCCTTCCTCTTAATTATGCTTCTTCTTCTTGTCACCACCTAAAGGAAAATAGTTTTAACTTAAACTTGCCAAAATAAAAATTTCTAATTCGTTTACAAGCTTCTATCAACCTCCTACACCTATTCTTAAGGTATAACATCATCAACAATCATCAACCTCTCACCAAACTTGATGTTTTTAATAATAAATTTTGGATTTAAATAAAAATTAAATATGGAAAATAGTTTTCTCTCTAATTTTGACATTAGAGCCTCTTGAAGCTCTTAGGAATACGCCCAAATTAGGAGAACATGCAACCATATAAAAACAGGTTTTGAAAAAGACCTAACTTTCCCTAATTTTTCCATTCAATTTCGCCAACAAAGAAAAATCATAATTTTATATCAAAAGACTTCTCTTTAAACTCTTCTAGTCATTGCTATAAAAATTTCATCAAAAAAGAGAAACCCTAACTTTCATGAACCCAACATTTAACTTAAATTCATGATCTTTACATAAAAGCTTTCTCAAGTCATTAGAAATATACAGTTTGTGAAGACAGTTTCACAAGGAAAATCACTTTTAAGTAAAACCCTAATTTTTCAAACTCATATTTTGGTGAAGGAAAATCACATTAGGGTTAGAAACTCCTCTTAACTTTCCCTAAACTTTCCTCAAAAGAATTCAAAAGAAACTCAAGTTTTTTCTCAAAACCCTAAAACACTTCTCTTTCCAAAATCTGAGAATAAGAGGGAAAAACCTAGCTTATTACATACCTTTGCTTTCCCTTTAGTCTCCCCTACAATTTCCCTAATGTTTGGGCCGGAAACCGCGCCCGGCAGCCGTCGCGAGAACCCGTCGCCGCTCCTACCGCGCGCTCCCTCTTCGGTCTCTTCCGCTCAAACGTGCGAATGGCGAGAAATGAGGGGCTCGATTAGTCATTAGGGAGAAAGGGGATATGCCAAAAGTCTCAAATGCCCTCACTTAAGTAAATTTTGCTTAAGAAACACCTAGGAGTAGAATTGGCATTTCTAACCTTCCAAAATTCATAATCTTCAAAATACTCATAATTAAATATAGGTTCTATATATATAAACGATCAGAATTTTGCGCTCTATTTTCTAAAATTATTCCCGTCAAAATCCGACAACATTGAAATTCTCACTTAAAACTCGTTGCGGCGCTTTGAAAAGCGTGCGAAGCCTAAAACGGCATTTTCAGGTTTTACATCTTGTTCCTTCTAGTACTTACTATCCTCTGCCTGTAAGGTCAAAGCTTCAAGAAAACCTTATCCCCAACTTCAAATGGGACATCCTTCCCATGCCCATCCGCCCGTTTCTTCATAATCTACTGAGCTCTCAATAGATGCCTTTTTCAATTTTTCCAACACCATGTCCCTCTCCTCCAAGTATTCTTCTATTGAAGAAACAATAGTTTTATTCCGCCCAAAATGCACCAAGTGAGGTTGATCTTGTCCGTACAACACCTTGAAGGGTGTCATTTGGGAAGCGAAATGATAAGAAGTATTCTAACAGTACTTCGCCCATGCTAGCTAGTTGACCTAAAGTTGAGGTGTCTCCGACACAAAACATTGTAGCTATGTCTCCAGGCTCCTATTGACCACTTCCGTCTGTCCATCCATTTGAGGGTGGTAAGTTATACTTCTCTTCAGTATTATCCTCTGCAACCTGAACAACTCCCTCTAGAAATGGCTGAGGAATATCTTATCTCTGTAGGACATTATAAACTCCGACACCACATGTAGTTGGACCACATCTCTTATTAAAGCTACTGCCACTGTCACTACCATGCAGGGATGTCGTAGGGGGATGAAGTGAGCATACTCACTCAATCTGTCCATTACCACCAGAATCACTGTAAATTCCTCAGATCAGGGTAGCCCGTCTATAAAATTCATGGAGACCTCCTCCCACACCAGATCAAGTAGAGCCAAGGGGGGTTGAAGTAAACCCCTTAGAGCCATAGCCATATACTTATTCCTTTGACATACTTAACAACTGGCTATCAAGTCCACATCTTTGTGCATCCCTTTCCAATACAACTCCGTGGCCAGACTCTCGTAAATCTTCTACACCCCTGAGTGACCCCCAACCACACTCCCATGGAACTCCTGCAGTAGGTGTGCAATATGATTGTGGTCCTCAGCATCAAAAATTTCCCTTGATACAGCAGTCTCTCCCCATCTAGAGAATAGCTAGGATGACTATTCGTATCCTCTGGTAAATTAACCATAATCCTCCTCAGCTCCTCATCCCGTGCACTTTCCACCATCATGACCCCCCAATCTAACATTACCAAAATCAATATTGCCATCTCCTAGATGGCCCCAATACATCTGAACAAGGCGCCCGCCGCCTTGTTTTCTATCCCGGGCTTACATTGAATTTCAAAGTCATACACCAATAACTTTGACAACCCTCTGGTACTCTTTTGTCACCATCCTCTGCTCAAATAAGCACCTCAAGCTCCGTTGGTTCATCCTAACAATAAAATGTTGACCCACTAAGTAACGTCGCCAATTCTAGATGGCTAGTACAATGGCCATCAACTCTCTCTCGTATACTAACTTCAGCCTAGCTCTAGTTATCAATACTTGGATGAAGTAAGCAATGGGTCGGTGGCTCTGTATAAGTATTGCTTCCAATCCATACCCTGATGCTTCCATCTCCACTACAAAAACCTAACTAAAATCTAGTATGGCTAGGACCAGTATGTTGGTCATGGCCTTCTTCAACCTCTCAGAAGCTATAGTGGCCACCTCCCCTCACAAGAAGTTATCCTTCTTCAACTGTTATGTCAGTGGCCAGACTATGCTATAGCCTCTTGCGAACCTCCTGCAGTATCCTATCAACCCTAGAAATCTCCTAAGCTCCCTCAAAATATTTGGTAGTGGCCATCTCAGCATTACCTCAATCTTAGCATGATTCGCAGCCACACCCTCTTAGAGTATTACATGTCCCGAGTACTCCATACTAGCATGTTCTAAGCAATATTTCTCAAATTTACCCTCAGCTGCTGCTCCTGCAACATCTCTAGGACCATCCTCAAGTTCTCCCAATGTTCCTCATCTGATCAGCTATACACTAGGACATCGTCAAAGAAAAACCAACACAAATCTCCTGAGATAGGATCTGAACACCCTGTTCATTAGGGATAGGAAGGTAGCTGGGGCATTAGTGATGCCAAAATACATCACAAAGAACTCATAATGTCCCTCATGTCTTCTGAAAGCAATCTTTGTCATGTCCTTTCCATATGGATTTAATGGTACCCAAACTTCAGATCTATCTTGGTGAAGATAACTGCCCCACTCAGCTCATTCAATTGCTCATCTATCATAGGGATGGAAAACTTGTCTGATATAATTTCCTAATTCAAAATCCTGTAGTTCACGCAAAACCTCCAACTCCAGTCTTTTTTCTTAACCAATGAGATTGGACTAAAAAAGGCTCATACTAGGTCGGATAATCCCTACCTCCAGCACTTCTCTAATAAATATCTAAATATCATCCTTCTAAATATGAGGGTAACAATAGAGCCTGATACTGATGGGTAACACCCCCTCACTCAGGGTGATGACATGATCCTACTCTTTTCGTGATGGCAATCCTTGAGGTGGCTTAAAGACCTCAGTGAATTATTATATCAGTGGTTGAACTGAAGGAGGAATGTTCCACCCTCCTCCAATATGATCCCCTATAATCTTTATAACTCCACCAGGAATCCTCCCCTCGCATCCTATAAGCTCCTCACCATAGTTTTGAGGGACACCATTGCTTTGGATAGCCCTGCATCTCTCTTAATCACTACTCTTCTCCCCTCCACTACCAGCTACATGGTCAATGCCCCCAAGTTAATCTTAATATTCTCCAAGGTTTGCAGCCACTTCATCCTTAAGATGACACAGTGTTGTCAACTCGAATGGGAAAAAATCCTCACTCACCTAAATCTCCTGTATAGTCAACTCTATTCCCCTACAGATGCCCTTACTTGTCTCCACCTTCCCCATGCCTATCATCACTCCATAGCTCCTTGTAATCATCAAAGTCACCCCCAATTGGTCCACGACCTGGTTGAAGATGAAATTGTGGGTAGCCCCACTATCGATCAACACTGTCACCTCTCGGTCTACTATTTCCCCCTTCACCATCATGGCATGGCTAGGAGTAAATCCTACCACTAAGTTCAGTGAGACCTCTGTCACATCCGAATGCAACTTGTCCTTCTCCTCTACCCCGATCTCACTCTCACCTCCCTTCTCAGCTTCCTCGTAATCACAGAAGGTGAGAACCTGAAAAGTTTTGTCCTTGCACCTTTGCCCCGGAGTATACTTCTCATCACATCGGAAGCATAATCCCTTTGCCCTCTTCTCCTGTATGACTGCACCTACCTCTCAATCAGCTTTTTGAAAATTTCCCTACTTCTCCTACCGACTTCTCCCTGGGAACCTCATGAATGCTACTCGGTATTGGCCCCTCGAGTGCTAAGAAGGTGGTTGTCATTCTGTATGAACCACCTGAACTGTTGCCACTGGCTCCTCTCTCAAGGTACTTCTGATCCTCCATCAGCTGAGCTAGCTTTCATCACCTCCCCTAGATCTTGAGGCCACATGACTTTCATTGCTTCTCGGATTTCTGATTTGAGCCCCTTCATGAAATTCTCCTCTAGAACACTCTCAAACAGCCAATCCAATCAACTCGCCAGGTACTCAAATCTCTCATGATATTCTTCCATTGAGCATTCCTGAACTAGGGCAAAGAACTTCTCATAGAAGTCCCCTCCCCACTGGTTCAAAAAAGTTTCATTAAGCATTCTTTGAACTCTCTCCAACTCCGTATAGGTCGCCTTATATCTCTCCACTGGTACCAAACCAACGCTTTTCCCTTTCAAACATTAGGCCAGTGGCCGTCATTTTCTCCTCTATTAACTCATTGAAGGAAAAATATCTCTCTACCTTGTAAATCCACCCATGTGCATCCTCCCCCTTAAAGATGGGCATCTTCAGCTTCTTGACATTCGGATCCTCTCCATTTCCCTAATTCCCCGATAGTTTCCCCTTCCCCGAGTGGGTGGTACCCCTCAAGTGTCCCGATCCTCCCTTCCACATACATGCCCAAACCCTTATTCAAATTCCCCTCTCCTTCAAAATTAGCACCTCTCCGGTTATAATCCTCCTCTATTCTTTCGCAATTAGCACCCCTTTGCTCATACCCCATATATCCACGCCTCTCCCCACATCTTCCAGCTCTCTCCTCCCTCTAGAATAGTTCCAGATAGGGTGGGTATTCTCCCTTCTCCCTCTACGATCTCCATATCATTTTCATGTCTAAAAATTTCAGAATTCATATTTTTCCCTCCAATCCTCTTGCCTCTGATACCACCGCTTGGTTGTGCAAATCCAACATCTTCTTCACCATGTCACGTAGGTCCAAGAATTGTTCTTCCATGGAGAAAATTCTATCATCCATCGTTGCTTTCATTTGGTCCATCTCCCCCTCCAAAGGTTCTTCCAATGCATCCACCTTCTTGGTAGCCATCGATACCCAGATCTTTGATAGACTCAAAAGTCCGGATTTCGTCCCAAAAAACAGTAAAAAAGCATTGTCCGGAAGAGAGAACTGCTGCAAGAAAAAGCCAAAAAATAGGCTAAAACAGCCTGGAAAGTGGCTCTAATACTAAATTGATAGGAAACCCTTGTGGACCTCAAGCAAATCTTATAAAATTCTGAATTTCAGCAAAACATGAAAACCAATCTCCAATCAAACTAAGGAAAAACATTAATTAGATTGTAAGAATTGATGAAAAAAAGAAAGAAAATGCCAAGATACAATTGATTCTCTATTATAGAGGAGGATATTTCTATCCCAACTCTCTAAAAGCCGCTAGAGCCCAAGAACACTAAGGAAACACAGAACATCAGCAATAATCAAGATAACCCTAAGCCTAATTTCAACCTCCTACATAAAGCACATAAAATTAACTCCCAAAAAGATTAAACAATCCTCCTAATTCAAAATATTCCACCTAATCCCTCTTCCTCTCACTCTACTTAAGCAGTGGGCCCCACATGAGAGGGGTGGAACCCACTAGGGGTGGACAACAACAGGTTTACGCCTGTTGTAAACTAGTGGCTGGCACAAGTGTTGGTCCGACTGGAGTAGTCTATCAAAATGCTTACACAATACAAAGAAAACCTATAGCCTGTAAACATAATTTGCGAGTACTCTGCAAGTCCTAGCTACCACAAGAGTCTTATGTTACAACAAAAAAGTCATAGCTCATTAGATCCTGCACAAGGATTGCCCTACCTTCAAAACTTATGAAGATAATACAAAAATCACGACCTAATACAAGAAAGTTCCAAATTCCATTGTTCAAAGGTGGAAAAAAGCCTGCAAAACTACATCCGTACAAGGTGAATAGTACCTTATTTTTCCAAATTAGCATAACCTACTATGAAAATTAAACTAAACTGAATCAAAACGAAAATCATGCCAATTAACATATAAAAACCTAAGGCATAAGAAAAAATTTAAATCCCTTTTTTGCCATCACCATTGGCATGTTTTTTATTATAGAAATGACATGAAAATTAAATAAAAAAAAAGCAAGAAACAAATAAGTTGTGGTTAAACCATTGCTTCATCCAATGTTTCTGACAAGAATAATATGAACATTTTCATTAGAAAATGCACCCACTAATTGAGGAATAAAATTAATGACAAAGTTAGGGGAAAAAAAGGTAGATCTAAGGTAATATGGATACAAATTGTTCAAAATTATTTGAGAAGAATTGAATAACAAAACTTCATAAGTCAGCCCCAAATAGTTGAAATAAAGCTAATAGAATGAAGAAAAAGATGATGATGATAGCATTGTCCTGTTCAGCAATGGAATACAACAAAATCTACTATAAGCCAAGCTAAAATTAGGGTATGGATCGTGTTGAAATTAAGATTCAAGTCATGATCCATAGAGTAATACGCAGATTCTATCCCACGTCAAAGAAATACATTGCCAATAGTGTGGCTAAGCTGGCTAGCAGTGTATTCTAACAAATAAATGCATTCATACGTTGTATTCAGTAGATGGCCATATTTGACATTATTTATTATCTTCATTATCCTCTGATGAAACAAAGACATCCAACATACTACGATTTCTCGAGCCTCTTCCATATTAAAGATTAAACATAACGTACACGGATCTTTGCACAGAACTCAGCTATTCTACCTATAAAAAAAAAAAAGAACACATCATGTCTATATCTAAAACAAATTCAACCAATTAATGAATACCAGAATTCATCAAAACAACTCATGCTTATCAGACAAAATAGTTGAGCATGAAAAACACAAATTTCAGTTTGTTTTGCCCTTCTCAGTTATTACCATTTGTCATGAGACATTTTCAAAGCTTCATGAGTACTTCAATAGTTCCATGTGTTAGAGGTGCCATTTTTGGAATGAAGACTCGCTTTATCTAACATTTCATCAGTCAACAACTCCGAAGCTTCAACATGGCTTTCAGTTATACCTCTATCTGGTATTATAAGGCTACTTCATACAATACAGAAGCTAGAAATTTTGATGGTGATTCCATCAACTCAACCTCACGATTCATTTCAGCGCATTAGAAATCCTAGCAACAGTTCCAAAATAAATGAATAACAAGATCATTAAAGGCATCAAAGAAAAAAAAAATCAGTACAAAACCTTTGGTGCAATGCACGATGCTCATGATTGGAATTGATTTCACATGAGGATGAATAACACCATAGCTTCTAAGGAAGATTTTGATCTCCCAAATTCGAAGTTATTATACCGCATGATTTACAAGTAACACCATTTTTACTTCCATGGAAACAATTTCACTGTTTCCTTACTATTGCTATTGTCCTCCCTTGATATACTTTCAAAAAACAATGCAAGATGCTCATGATTAAAAGTGAGAGCATACAAGGATAACTAACACGAAGATTTTCTAGAAGTATTTTAAACCTCTCATATTTGGAGTTCTATTTTCCATGATCACAAGTGACATATTTTGTACTTCCAAAGAACTTCAGCTGAAGTAGTTTCTTTCTATTTCTGATGTGTAATTTTTCTTCCTTTATGTACTTACCACTTGTTAATTAGGGGAAGGATTCAACATCGCAAATATAAAACTTCTCAGTTCTCAGGTGATTGCCATCTAATTTCTGCATCAACCTTTATCATTTATCCGTTCAATGACTGCGCAAGTCCCATTAAGTACTATCAACTTTTGAATGATTAAAAAGCATGTTTAAAAATGTATACTTTTAACACTCAATTTCTCATCTGATTTAGCAATGCAGTTTTTTAATTGCCTTGGTGTTTAACCTTGGAATACATCAACATCAGTTTACTATGATTATGTGCAAATTCCTAAATTGTTGATGTCCATTGTATCATTTCAAAATAAAGAATCTAGCTGCTATCTGGTGTCGCTGAGAAGCAAGAGACCAATCATCTTTGCAAGAGTGTTCATTGGAAAATGATAAATAGTATCAAAAAAAAAAAAAACAAAGACAGACCAAATGATGATATTCACTATCACTTACCCCTGCATTACAATTCACTTTATTACAAGGAAATCTAGCAGCCAGCTAAAACAAGGGAAAACATAAACAAATTCATACCTCAGAAGCCATCAACTTTCGAACATTACTAGCATAAAGTTTAGGATCCTCCCTCTCTTGATCAGAAGGGTAATACACAGGCAAACGGGTCACCTCAATATAATTGATAAATTGACAAAGAAGCAAGAACACATGGCGTAACTGCAAAAGAGAGCAAAAACACTTGAAACAGGAGTTTAAAAGTAGAAAAAGCGTTGTAAGAAAACATTACATAATGAAACAAATTGCAGGAAAATTCAGCTAAGCACATAACTGCTCTCGCAAACTGAAGCAATCAAAGAGATTAAGAGCTAGCAATAAAGAGGCAATAAAATAGTATCGTAACAAACCTTAAATATGATAAAACTAGACTCTTCGTCATAACTCCGAGAATTGTAAGAAAGCATTACTTAATGAAACAAACTGCAGAAAAATGCAGCTAAACGCATACTCTGCTAAAGAGCTAGCAATAAATATTTAACATAATAGTATCCGGACAAACCTTAAATAAGATAAAAGTAGACTCTGCATCATAAAGCATTATTTATAATGGTAAGTTAAATGAAAACCAACAATTCAATCAATTCCCATGTGTTATCCTCTAGAGGCAAATAATATTTAACCTAAAAGGCTAAGCTCACAAGTCGTAGCCCTGATATTATTACTTCTATACAAAGCTCTCAAACACAAGACAACTTGGCTTAGCAAAAGCCAAAACAAAACACCAGTGATAATACAAACACAACATATGCCCAAAGATACCTTGTGCTAGAATATAGATGGGGATCACTATGAATTATGAAGCAGTTTGCTCTGGTTCCACATTAAGCACCAGTAGCCATTTTACCTAATGCTCAAGCAAAAAATTTGACGGCTGAGAACTGCAATTATATAGCTGGAAAAATGTTTCAGAATTCAAAGTGCAGAGTATTTAGAAGAATTGTTTTGGTGTTTCTTGACCAAAATATATGCTCTGCAAACGGTACATTCAAACGTGATTAAAGTGGCATAAAACAGTCACCATATCATATAAATAGGATTCAAGATGCATCACAAAAATTAAAATCATGTCACCCGTTTCAAGAAGCTGATTTACTGATGCACCAAGAGCATCCAAATTATCAAGAACTGTTGTGCCGGGTCAATTGAACGCAATGATAATGACGGATAGCAGGCAGAATACCACGTGTCTAGTTTATACACATATATACATGCATAATGTATGTGTATAGATATTTATATATAGCATACAAAAAAAAAAGCAAAAATAGAACCAAAAAAGAAAAAATCAACAAAACAAAATGAGATTAAAAAATAAAATTTTTCAAAAAAAAGGGAGAGAGAAAGTTGTGTCATTGCCTCACAAAACTCATAGTCCATCAATTTTGTCATCATTGTCACGCAAAGGTGCAAAGAAAAAATTCACCATGATATTTAAGTACTTACACATGACTTTTTTGACATGGCAGGAAGATTTTGCTATTCCATGTATTTCTTATGTAGGTGGCCACATATGCAAACCTTTATCTACACGGTAAAATGAAGACATACATACTTTTCTTGGCATAGTGGGAAACATTACTTGGGATGCTTAAAAGAAATTAACAATAAATAAAGAGTAAACCCTTAAAATAGGCACCCGACTATTAATAAATGCCCACTTTAGTCCCATAGTTTCACATTGCCCCAATTAAGTTCCTCAACAATTAAAAAAAGTCTAATTTTGTCCCCAGATTTAATTTTTCTTTTAAATTAACAGAATAGGCCGCTAAGAATTACTTCTTTTGTGGGTATTTTAGGAAAAAGACTACTTTTTTATTATCCAATGCTTCGCCTTCCTACTATAATTCCCTAGAGACAGAATGGTGTAACCGAGATGACCTACTGCTGTGAGCAAGACGACATGGTGAGGCAGACATAGACTGCGAGCGTGAAGATGGGCTATCGATCCAGTATAATTCTACATGAGACGGAACACTATGTTGCTACGAGTGAGACAATGCACTTTGACATCCAAAGACCACGAGCGTGACGACAAGCTATCGATTCTGCATTATCCTGTAGAGAGATTCAGCATAATACTGTGGAGAAAAAACATTGGGAGGAAACATGCTGCTGTGAGCAACCATAAAGCGCTTCGATATCCAGAGACAGAAACATCAAGCAATGTTGGACATC
Source organism: Dendrobium catenatum (assembly GCF_001605985.2). Taxonomy (NCBI): domain Eukaryota; kingdom Viridiplantae; phylum Streptophyta; class Magnoliopsida; order Asparagales; family Orchidaceae; genus Dendrobium; species Dendrobium catenatum. Next base: position 346,969 of record NW_021319307.1, on the reverse strand, counting down.
CACAAGGAGACGAAGAAACAATAAATGGTAGGTTTGCTTATATTCCTAATATCCTCTATTCATATGATTCTGATCTTTTTGTTCTCAAGATTTATTTATTTTGTTAGATAAAAATAATTTGTAATGTTAGGAATTATTTGTTCAACAAGATAACTTTTCTCGGTAAAGAAAATTCTATTTGATTTTGTACTGAAACGCAGTAATGTCAACATAATATAATCAAAATAAGAAACTTGTAATAAGTCCTCTCTAGGTTTTTTGAGCAATAGAAATTCAGTCAAAGTGTTCCATGTATTGAAGGGTACAAAGAGCATAAATATACATTAACATGTCAAAGATTCACCATAATAATCCGAAAATATGGCAAAGCATGGCTTGGAGAAGAAATTAGCAGGAAAAAATAAGGACAAGAAGCTGGAAAGACCGCACAAATTGCTTTTAAATAAATACAAAAGGTTTTCTATATATTGTAGATATTAATTTTGATAAATTACAGAGAACAACAATACCACGTAAGTGATAACAGAAAATCTCATGAAAAAGATCATTTATATCACTAATACTCTTTTTTTTTTTTTTTATTAGACCCTTCCCAATTTGGAGAGAAACAAAATGTAACAGTAAAACCATCAATTTCTTCTAATAATGTTGTGGAAACCTCTATGATGGGGACATCAAAGCTTGGAGGGTTTATCACCATAGAGGCATGAGATCTACAACCATAATTGAGTCTTTATATTTTTAGTTTTCATGTGTCGTAAGAGATTTATGTGGTGTTATTTATTTTATTTCAGTAATAGTGGCCTTCACTATGTTGCTTGGGAGGAGTTATGTACACCAAGAGCTTTAGATGGTATGGGCTTGTATTCGGCTGTTCAAAAATCTGGCCCCCTCAGTCCTCAGAGCTAGATTAGCTTGGAGGCTTTCTCAGAATCCTTCTTCCTTACTTTACAAATGCATGGCTGCAAGGTATGGTCCAACTATTTGGAGTGACGGGTCCAAGAGTGGACAATAGCTGCACGGTCTATCCTTCTTGATGGAGCTTCTTTCCTAAAACCAATTGTTAAATGGAAGATTTTGAATGGTAAAAGTATTAATGTCATGAATGATATTTGGTTGTTGGACAAATGTTTTAACAAATGGCCCATGCTTACTGATTGTATTGGATTAGAAGGCATGCTGCTACAGAATTTCCTCCTCAGAGACGGTAACTGGAATCTGCTGGAGCTCAATCGTTTTTTCAATGGAAACATGGTTAATCTCATTGTGCAGCATAGTGTTATTCACGAAGGGGAGGAAGATCAAATGGAGCTTCTATATCAATTATCTAGTAAATCTATTTCAGCCATGGCATATGCTGAAATTATTAAATCTCATAACCACTATGATGATTCCAAGTTTGCAAATTGGTTACGAAAGTTAAAACTTAAACCAAAAGTTGAATTATTTTGGTGGAGGATGAGTAGGTTTGCCATTCCTACTAATGAGTTTTTGAAATTTAGAAGACTTTGTAACAGTGATCTTTGTGCTAGAGGTTGTCTTGAAGTTGAAGATTATGCACATGTTGTGGTTCATTGCAAATTCCTCATTGATATCATTAGTATATTGAGATCTTGGGTTTCAACATTCCACTTTTCATCTTTGGCTGATTGTCTTTTCCAGCTTAGACATTTTTCTAAAGTGAGTTTGGATACAGTCAAGATCTATTGTACAACTATTTTCTGTTCTTGGAATTGCCGGAAAGATGTCAAACACGCCAATTCTATTTTACCCATTTCAATGACTGCTGCAAACATCTTATTCACTGCTACAAATAATTATCCAATGCTAGTTAACTGGGATGCCTCTCTCCTTAAAGAGTCTGAAGCTTCATGGCACCCCCTACCACCGGATTGGATAAAAATTAATGTAGATGCTTCCTTACTGGATTCTCACACAGCTAGCATTGGCGGTAGTCAGAGATTCCAAGGGAAGATTGCTCCTAGCCTTCGGTAAGCAGAAACTTCATTGGGACATTAACCAACTTGAGTTGGATGCTATTTTTACATTGAAAGATTTCATTAAAGATTGGATGTTTGAAAGCAAAGTTTTAATAATTGAGGGAGATAACTACAATGCCATCAAGTTTCTTCACGATTCTATAACGAGTTCTCCGGCTAAGAAGTAGATTTCCGAGAAAATTTCATTACTCTATGACTTTAATAAGGTAATCTTCCACCATACCTCTAGGAATTGTAACATAGCTTTGGAAAAATGATTTTTGTTTTGATTCTTTTACTACTTCTGATATTTCTTCTTCTTTGTTCAACATTTTGAAGAAGGAATATGAGATTTGCAATGTTTGATTAGATTGTAATAGTCTCTCTTTTCTAATTTCCTTAATGCAATTTTGCAATTTTCAAAAAAAAAAAGTGGGAGCTTTTGTGTTTGTTTGATCAAGGGCTTTCTTGTCTTTTGTCTTTTCATGTTTTTGGTGCCTATATATATAGTCCATTGTTCTCGTGTATGAATGATGAACATTTGATATAAATTTCTAGTTATATGCTTCCTCTTTTCTTGGTGAGTTGAAATTGTGTGTGAAGTCCTTTGGAGAAAGACAAAGAAATACCTAACAGCATGTGAGCTCTTGGTTGATATCATCTTGCCTTTCTATTTCTTTCTTCTCCTTCCCTAACCACCCAAATAACCTCCCATAGCTGCAGCAATTTGCTGCCCTCAATCAGCGCCACCCCCCTTCCCTTCCTCTCCAACCACCTCCACCATCTCTCCAACACCCTTGCCCCTTGGGCTTCCCAAATCTGCATTTAATTCACATTAATTGATCATTTATCTCAATTAATTGTGACCTTTGGAGATCCACATCTACTTTAATTTTCTCCTTTTCCTAAGCTATCTTTTTCCTTTCCCAAGCCAACTATTTCCCTTCCCAAGCAAGCCACATCAGTCCACTCCCTTTCCCAAGATAACTTTTCCCTTTCCACAACAAATTACTTCACTTCCGAAACAAGCCACATCAGCCCTCTCTCTTTCCCAAGCTAACTTTTCCCTTTCCCAAGCCAACTACTTTCCATCAAAAGCAAGCCACATCAACCCTCTCTCTTTCCAAGGCAACCAATTCAACCTCTTCAGCTCCTAAGCTGATTTCTCCACTTCTAAATCATCATATAGCTGAAACTTTCTTTTCCCCTCACTATTCTACCTTTCCAAGGAAACCTAACTTCTTTTAATGCAACAAGGATATTGATTCAACAAAGAGCAAGGATTTCGAGGGCATGCCAATGAGAAACTTGCCAGATTTCATCAAGGACATCATTCCTCCCATTCATGAGCTAAGTATCAAACTCTTCCCTTGTTCTTCATCTAACAAAATATTAGTTTTCTCATTTCATCTATAGTAGCATCATCTCATATGTGTTGATTAATCCGCCAAGCCCTACTTAAATTTGAGTAATTAGAAACTCTAGTGACTAGTCCCTTAATTAAATGTTGGACTTGTGCCAACCCATATTAGCTAATCTAAATTGATTCACCTATTTTTATTTGTTTAACCTTTACTTGTTAGTTTCTTGCTATCACATAATCTAATAGTTCAATTTTTCTTAATGTTTTATGAAGTTTATTTTGCTGTTTTTGATGTTATCCTGGCACAAATCTCTAATTGCATGACTTATTTCACTTAGTCGTGCATCACTCTGGTTTTATTCTGCGATTATTTTTTTCGTTGAAGGTTATTTGTATTTTGTTTTATTTTTTTATGCAATACAGTTGAAATCATTGATGGTGATCAACAACAAGTGTCATCGACTATCAATGTGAATATTTTTGGAGATGAGTTTTTTCAATGGTTTTCTCCACTGACAAGCGTAAGCATTAATTAATAAGTGACTTAATTTATGATTGTATTATTCAATATTTGTATATGCTTTAACAATCAAACATGGAATAATGAATTACGTGCAGTAGTTTTTGAGTGGCTAGATGATTACAATTTCTTATAACTTTTTAGTAGTTTGTCTCAACCAACAGCTATTAGTTTGTCATATGCTGATGATAAAGATGTAGAGGCAGCTAAGAGTAGTTGTCATTCAAAGTCCCCAATATCAAATTTGGAAGAATTGTCTATTCAACTACTTAATTAATCTATCTTGTTTTTGAAGAAACTACAAATTGGATTTATAGATGAAAAAGAACAATACAACCTAAATGATAGCTATTGTAAAACCCGAAAATATCAATCATCGGCGTTGCATGCATTTGAATGCGCCGCGACTAAATTAGGCGAAATTTTGAAGTCGTCAGAATACAACACAATTAATTTTGTTAGATTCTACAAAATTTCGATCGATATGGTATAAAGAATTTATACTTAATTTGGCACGAATTTGAAGTTAAAGATGGATGAAGAAAATTTCAATAAAAATTATTTTGCTAATGTCTAAATATCCCTCCTAGCTTTTAAGGGAACTATTAGGCTTAAAGGGCACATGTGTAATTTTTCCACAAACCTTAAATCCTTAAGGGACCGAATATTTCGATCCCTTGTGTTTTGGTTCGGTTGGCTGAACGAAAGGGAGAGGTAGGTGGAGAGAGGTGAGACGGGTTCAAGGCCACGACGGCTTCGGCGGTGGCTTTTCGGCGGCGGTTCATGGAGGGTATCGAAGGGAGAACTTTGGATGGGAGTAAGGTGAGTTCCTAAGAGCATTTTCATGGTTTCCCTTAGAGTTCCTTCGAGAAAGAAAATTAGAGTTTAATGAAAACTTCAAATCTCTTTAGGAAATTGATAGGGAAGGTTTAGGAGATGACTTTAAGCATGAAAATGAGATATTTCCTAAAAATTTTCGGTTTTGAAAATTAGGGTTTCATTCAATTCTCTTTTTCTTTCAAAATACCTTTGTAAGAATAATTCCTAATAGCATTAGAGAGCCTCTATTGGAAGTTAATTTAATTTTATGAGCAAATTCAAGTTTTAAAAATTAGGGCTTTTCCCTAATTATGAAAACCCTTAAGTATTATGGTTCTAATTGGATTTAGAAAGGGTTTTAGAGGTGAAATTTTGGGTTTTTACACAAAATGCTATTTTTTGTAATTTTAATTTAGATTAATCTGAAATTTAATTATACTTTCCTTAAGTGTTAAGTGTATGAGAGGTTTCCTTAAGCATATGTTATGTAATGGACAAAATCCTAAAAGTTAAGGTTTTGATGAAATCCCAAATTAGAGGAATTAGAAATAAGATTAAGTTTGAATTGGGAAAGAGTTAAATTAGGAAGTTTGAAAAGAACGTATGGGCAAGTTTTTTATTCTCATAGTCTAGGGGTTTGAGAAGTTTATGTGGAGGCATGTGACATTTACACATTGTGTTATGTTTCTTTTAGATATTGAAAGTGTAAAGGGAATAATTCGATAGGGCAATCGACAAATCACACACCGCGGTGAGGTAGGTAAAATGTAGTTCTTTTAAATATGAAAAATCCTTCTCTTTCCGAAAGATATCATATTCTTATAATCTCATGTGATTAGTTTATCTTTTAAATGCAATTTGTACCTTCATATGTGGATTAGCATGTTCTTACATGAATATTTTAGAATACATAATGCAAATGCATCTCTCATGTCATGATTGTAGAAAGTACAAACCTTATGTCTCCTCTTATATGTAATGTATATGTTGTAAAACCGAAAAAATGATGATCGTAGGTCATTTAGGTTGTTGCACGCTTTTTGATGCGTCGCAATGAAATTTAAGTGAACTTTTCGAAGTTAACAAAATTTGATGAAAATAATTTTATAAAATTCTACGTAAAATTTTGATCGTTTTCATATATATAACCTATATTTAATTATGTGTATTTTGGGAATTATAAAATTCGAAATATTAAAAATAATGTCTTTACAGCTAACCATTTAAAAGCCCAAATTTACTTAAGTGAGGGTAAAATGGACTTTTGGCAAACCCCCTCTTCTCCCTAAATGAGCAAACCGAAACCCCTCTCCCCCATTTCGCTTGAATCGGCCGAAACTGAGAGAGAGGGGTGAACGGGCAAACGGCATAGGGGCGACGGGGGTGGCTCCAGCGACGTTTTTCGGCGAAAATTTTAAAATCGAAGAGGAGATCAAGGGAAGAAGAAGGTATGTTTTAGAATTTTATTTCCTCTTCTAAATCTCATGTTATTTGAGAACGAATTCTCTAGGGTTTTATAGAAATTTGATTTTCTTTCGAAATCTTTTTACGAAACTTTTAAGAAATGATTAGAGGAACATTTTAACGGTAAAATCAAAGATTTTGGAGAAAAATTTGGAAAAAAAAAAGGTTTTTATACCAAAACCTAATTTCTATTAAGTGCTTTAAAAAAAATGTTTCTAAGGACCTTATGAATGATTTTAAAGCAAAAATTTTGATTTTTAGTGAAAATTTCATTTTTTTTATTTTCTTAATTTAATTAATCCGAAAATAAATTAGAAAAATATTAAATATTGCTTAGGAATAATTTTAAAATAAAGATTTGAGCAAAATTCATGATTTAGAGTTTTCAAAATATAGGATTTTTAATAAATCCAAAAACACTAATTAAATTTAAATAAATTAAGTATTATGTAATGTGACTTGGATCTTATGTGCAATGTTAAGTATTGATTGTTTAGAGGAACGACAAGTGTCGAAACGACGTCGTACGTCGTAGAAGTCTGTTTTGAAGTCCTTGATGTAGGTATTCATGTTTTTTTTGTAAAAATTTCATAATTATGTTTAATTTTATTATTCAATGCAAAAAGTTGAAAAATTTCATATTATACAAATTATGAATTTTCATTTTTGGCAATATAATATATATTCAAGTCTTTTATTTCATGAAATTAAATTAATGTTTTCATTTTTTATGTTTAGATTAAATATTTTTATGCTTTGAACAAATGAGTTTTGATTTTCACACTTGTTTTTCAATACGCACATGAATGAAAGAAAGTATAATATAAGATTATGCATGCTAATGTGGAGTGCCCAAAATGGTAAAGGGACTCGAATGAGTCAAATGGTAAAGGAGACTCGTAGAGCCAATGGTAAAAGAGGCTCGTAGAGCCAATGGTAAAGGAAATGACCAAAATTTGACTGTGTACCTGATCAGTACAAAATTATGGGCACATCCGAGATGGGTGATATTAAAGACATTATGCATAATATTGGTTTCTTTATATTTTCTTCAAATAATGAAAATTGATATTTAAGAAAAAAGTAAATGAAAGGTTTTACAATGAGGAAAAATTATGAAAAATGTTTCTTATATATAATGATACGAAATTATGTAAGTTTGAGAATCTTTTTATGTTTTAATACGAAAAGCTGCTTTAATTTTGGTTTTATGTAATTTTTTATTTTAAGACATGAACTACCTGCTAAGCGAGTAAACGTTTGAAAATATTTTTCAGGAGAAATTATTAAGAAGTGATGGCTGCACGACGACCGTACACATACTATCGTAGAGGACCTCAAAAAGAAAGATTTTTTTTATATTTTCTGTTAAGTTTCAGTAGTTTGAGTCTAAACAATTTATTGGAGTTTATGTAATTGTGGATTTAAAATTTTTAGTAGTTGTGTGAGAAAAAATAGTTTGGAACACTTTTATTTGATGTCATTAGTGGCTCTTTCATATATTTAGATAATGTTTATGTCTTGACATTAAAGCTTTAATGAAATTGTTTATGTTTTATATGTGTTTTACGTACGACCGAATGTTCCCGCTTCGTTATTTACGAGCTAGCCAGGCCGAGTCATGACAAGAGTGGTATCAGAGCAAATGTTTAGTAATGATCATTAAAAGAGCCTATATGATGATTGAATGAGTCTTAGAATGTGTAAGAAGTGTAACTTTATGAATTATTTTTTCTTTTGATTGATGTGTTTTATCTCAGGAATATGGATCCTGAGCAGAATGTCATTGATGGCATTAATGTAAAGGAAGGGATGGAACTGCCAGAAGTAGCAGAACCCAGAGGAATAGTGATAATAACACTATGGAGTCATTTACCCAAATGATGGAAGCAATGACTCAGATGATAAAGACCTCCCAAAATCAGAGCAGCGACAGTGGAAGTCGACCTATGGACAAGAACCTGAAACTATTTCAGGATATGAAGCATCCGTTGTTTTCAAGTGACAGACCTATAGAGGCTGAGGACTTGGCTGATGTGGATAGAGAATATACTGGAGGGCATATCTTGCCCAGAGGATAGGAGAGTGACATTGGTTGCTTATGCTTTTGATGGCGAGGCTAAAAGGTGATGGAGAAGTTAGTTGCAAGAGACCTTTGAAGGAAGACCAAGCAGCCAAGTCTCCTGGGAGGAGTTTGTGAAGGTATTCAGAGGCTGGTATGTGCCTATGTCAGCTAGGAGACAGATACAGAATAAGTTTAATAGATTGGTTCAAGAAGATCGATCTGTTTCTCAGTATGAGATAGAGTTTATCCAGGTATGCCCCTCACCTGATACCAAATACTTAAGAGAAGTGCCACAGTTTCCTGAATGGTTAAAGAACATGATAAGACAACCACTCATTCCTTTTGGAAAAGAAGATTACTCTGTTTTGATGGAAAGAGCCAGAAAGATTGAGATGGGCAAATGAATAAGGGAGAGTGCCTCTCAGGCACTAATACTTATTTTTTGGTGCCATCAGCCATGACATATGGTGAAGTCTTACCCTCATTTGGGATAGCGATTTGCTACAGAGGTCAGGTCAGGCAACAATACACAAAGGATAGCTGATAGACCAAGAGCTGTGGAGTCTACAGCTTCTGTGTTTTCTCAAGGTCAGACTCGTCAGAATGTTTAGCCTCGAGTCTATGGATTGTCCCAACAATAAGCTAAGGAGTCTCCTGATGTGGTTACAGGTGCATAATTAAATTAATTGCAATGAATAACTTTTTTTTTATGATATGAATCATCAATGAATGAATATGAAATGAACGAATAATAAATGACATATTTTATAATTGAATGTTGTACTTCTTTATGATTAGGGACAATCCTTATATGCAATAGACCTGTTAGAATTCTGTTTGATACTGGAGTGTCACACTCCTTTATTTCTGACGAGTTTGTTAGATCTGTAAGTTTGCTTCCTACAGTTATGATTAAGTCACTATCAGTTTTGATGCCTAATGGAAATCATATGGAAGCTAGACATAAATGTAGTGGATTTGGGGATTTGTGATAAGAGCTTGAAGGCGGATCTGACTGTATTGCCTCTATCTGAGTTTGATGCAATCTTAGGCAAGGATTGATTATCTTGTCATTTCGTGATTATAGATTATAATAAAAAGGAGGTTATGTTTTGTATGCCAGGAGAGGAGAAATTAAAATTTCAAGGAGATAAAGGAGTAACTGCTGTGATTGTGTCATCTCTGAAGGCTTTTCAGATGTTAAAGATATGTTAAGGAGGAGAAGAAGGCAGAAAGAGAACTGAAAGACATCCCAATTGTTCAAGAATTTCCAGAAATATTTTCAAATGATCTACCTGAATTACCTCCTAGTAGAGAAGTAGATTTCTCTATTGAGTTAGTGTCGGGAACTGAATCTGTTGCTAAGGCTCCTTACAGAATGGCAATTAAGGAACTTAAGGAGTTGAAGGAGCAACTACAAGAGTTGCTTGAAAAGGGTTTCATCAGGCCTAATACCTCCCATTGGGGTGCTCCTATTCTTTTTGTGAAAAAGAATGATGGAAGCCTAAGACTCTTTATAGATTACACAGAGCTGAACAAGTTGATAGTGAAGAATAAGTACCCTTTCCTAAGAATAGAAGACTTGTTTGATCAGTTGGAAGGTGCTTCACTATTTTCCAAGATTGATTTGAGGTCAGGGTATCATCAGCTCAAGATTAGAGAGGAAGACATTGCAAAGACTACTTTCAATACCAGATACGGGTATTATGAGTTTGTAGTGATGCCCATTAGTTTGACGAATGCTCCTGCAGTGTTTATGAACCTCATGAATAAAATCTTTAAGTCATTTTTGGATCTATTCGTGATTGTGTTCATAGATGAAATATCGGTCTACTCCCCAGATGAAAAGATACATGCAAATCACTTAAGGGCTGTGTTACATGCATTGACAGGAAATGAACTGTATGCTAAATTCTCCAAATGTTTATTTTTTCTGAAGAGTGAAATTTTTGGGGCATGTGATCACTGATGGGAAGATATATATGGATCAACATAAGGTGAAAGCAATAGCAGACTGGCCAAAACCAGCTACAGTGATTGAGGTTAGGAGCTTTTTGGGATTGGCAGGCTACTACAGGAGGTTTGTTGAAGGGTTTTCACAGATAGTTATGCCACTATCCAGATTGACTCAGAAAGTAGTTAAGTTTGAATGGACAGCTCAGTGTGAGGAAGCTTTTCAGAGGTTAAAGCAGTGTTTGATAACTACTCCAGTACTGACTATCCCCTCAGAATCAGATGGACTTCAGCTTTACAGTGATGCCTCACATAAAAGGTTGGGTTGTGTATTGATGCAGAATGGAAGAGTCATTGCTTATGCTTCTAGGCAATTGAAGAATCATGAAAGGAATTATCCGACCCACGATTTGGAGTTAGTTGCAGTAGTTTTTGCCTTAAAGATCTGGATGCATTACTTGTACGGAGTTCGGTGCGAAGTTTTTACTGACCACTAGAGTTTGAAGTATATGTTCACCCAGAAGGAACTGAATTTAAGGTAGAGGAGATGGCTAGAACTCATTAAGGATTATGAGTTGAACATTTAATATCACCCAGGTAAAGCAAATGTAGTTGCAGATGCTTTGAGCGGAAAGAATCCAGGTAGTGCAAACTGGATGATTACTCAGCAGCAGGAATTGATAAGGGAATTAGAGAAGTTGGAGATTTCAGTGGTTCATCCCAATGTTGCAGAAATTATAAGGTTAAATCAGATTATAATACAATCAACCTTTTAAGAAAGGGTACGAGTAGCTTTGCCACATGATGCAGATTTTAAGAAGATACTGGATATGGTTAGTGTGTGATACACTGAAGATTTTAAGCTTAATGCTGAAGGATTACTCCGTTATAAGAATAGATTATGCATACCAGATATTGATGACTTAAGAAAATAAATCCTTTAAGAAGCTCATTACTCTAGTTACACCATTCATCCAAGCAGAAACAAAATTTATCAGGATTTAAAGGAGGTGTGTTGGTGGCCAGGAATAAAGAGAAGTGTGGCAGATACGGTACCAAAATGTACTTCATGTCAGATGGTTAAGGTTGAACATCAGAAACCAGGAGAATTTTTACAGCCCTTACCCATACCTGAGTGGAAATAGGAAGATATTGCTATGGATTTTGTTATTGGTTTACCCAGATCCAGAAGAGGGTGTGATGCTTTATGGGTGATTATTGATAGGTTGACTAAGTCTGCACACTTTTTACCTATCAAATAGTCTGATCCAGTTGAGAAATTAGCGAGTTTATATGTTGATCAAATTGTTAGATTACATGGGGTACCTAAGTCTATAGTGTCAGATCGGGATGGAAAGTTCAAGAAGCTATGGGTATCAAACTTACTTTTAGTATAGCTTTCCACCCTCAAACAGATGGGCAGTCAGAAAGAATCATCCAGACTTTAAAAGATTTTCTCAGGTTATGTGTTCTGTATTTTGGTGGTAAGTGGGAGACATATGTACCTATAATTGAATTTGCCTACAACAACAGTTTCCAAGCAATTATTAGTATGGCACCTTATGAGGCTTTGTATGGGAGAAGGTGTAGGACACCTTTAAACTAGGCTGAGATAGGGAGCATGAAGATTATTGGTGCAGATCTGATTGATGATGCTACAGAAAAGATCAGATTGATCAAAGATAGATTGAGGGCAGTGCAGGACAGATAGAAGAAATACTATGATGTCAAACACCGACCAGTTCAGTTTGATGTGGGAGAGTTTGTGTTTCTTAAAGTCAGTCCAATGAATGGAGTGAAGAGATTTGGCAAAATGGGAAAGCTGAGTCCAAGATATGTAGGTCCATTTGAGATTTCAGAAAGGATTGGAAATGTGGCCTATAGGTTAATTCTACCAGCACACATGGGTGGAGTGCATAATGTGTTTTATATTTTCTCTTTAAGGAAATATATTTCAGATGAAGCTCAGAGGATTAGTACTGAAGTGGTAGATATTAAACCGGATTTGACCTTTGTAAATGAACCAGAGAAATCCTTGATTATGTTAAGCAGTTGAGGAGCAGAATAATCCCTTATATTAAGGTGCTTTTGAAGCACAGTTCAGAGAAGGATGCCACCTGGAAGAATGAGTCAGAAATGAGAGAGAAGCACTCTCATTTATTTGACTAAGGTGTGGCTTTACTTTATAGTATTTTCTTTTAAATTTCGAGGACAAAATTTTTCTGAGGGGAGAATTATAAAACCTGAAAATGACGATTGTAGGTCGTCGCACGCTTTTCGATGCATCATGAACTTAAGTGAAATTTTTAAAGTTAACGAAATTTGATGGAAATAATTTTATAAAATTCTACATAAAATTCTTATCGTTTTCATATATATAACCTATATTTAATTATGTGTATTTTGACAATTATAAAATTCAGAAGATTAAAAATGATGACTTTACCCATAACCATTTAAAAGCCAAAATTTACTTAAGTGAGAATAAAAGGGACTTTTGGCAAACCCCCTCTTCTCCCTAAATGAGCAAACCGAAACCCCTCTTCCCCTTTTTGCGTGAATCAGCCGAAACCGATGTGGGTTTTGGCAGAATTTGCGGAGATTTGGGTGCCTCGACGAATACGAGGTATGCGGTATTTCAGTGATTCGACGAGCTACGAGGTGAGTTGCTCTCTCTCTTCCCTTTTTTTTTTCATTGATTAATACTTAGAGGTCAACAACCGAGAGAGAGGGGAATACGGGCGGACGGCATAAGGGTGATGGGGGTAGATCCAGCGACGTTTTTTGGGCGAAAATTTTAGGGGAAATCGAAGAGGATATCAAGGGAAGAAGAAGATATGTTTTAGAATTTTATTTCCTCTTCTAAATCTCAAGTTATTTGAGAAAGAAATTTTTAGGGTTTTATACATTTTTTATTTTCTTTTGAAATATCATTACGAAACTTTTAAGGAATGATTAGAGGAACATTTTAACGGTAAAATCAAAGATTTTGGAGAAATTTTTAGAAAACAAAAAATTAGAGCTTTTACCAAAACCTAAATTCTATTAAGTGCTTTTAGAAAAAATATTTTGAAGGACCTTATGAATGATTTTAAAGCAAAAAAGTTTGATTTTTAATGAAAATCTCATTTTTTTTATTTTCTTAATTTAATTAGTCCGAAAATAAATTAGATAATTATTAAATATTATTTAGGAATAATTTTAAAATAAAGATTTGAGCAAAATTCATGATTTATATTTTTGAAAATGTAGGATTTTTAATAAATCCGAAAATGCTAATTAAATTTAAATAAATTAAGTATTATGTAATGAGACTTGAATCTTATTTGCAATGTTAAGTATTAATTGTTTAGAGGAACGACAAATGTCGGAACGACGTCATACGTCGTAGAAGTCTGTTTTGAAGTCATTGATGTAGGTATTCATGTTTTTTTGTATAAATTTTATAATTATGTTTAATTTTATTATTCAATGCAAATAGTTGAAAAGTTTTATGTTATACCAATTATAAATTTTCATTTTTGGCAATATGTATATTCAAGTCTTTTATTCATGAAATTAAATTAATGAGTTTTCATTTTTATGTTTAGATTAAATGTTTTAAAGCTTTAAACAAATGAGTTTTGATTTTCACACTTGTTTTTCAATACGCATATGAATGAAAGAAAGTATAATATAAGACTGTGCATGCTGATGCGGAGTGTCCAAAATGGTAAAGAGACTTGAATGAGTCAAATGGTAAAGGAAGCTCGTAGAGCAAATAATAAGGGAGGCTCGTAAAGGCAATGGTAAAGAAAATGGCCAAAATTTAACTGTGTACCTGATCCGTACAAAATTATACGCACATCTGAGACAAGTGATATTAAAGACATTATGCATAATATTGGTTTCTTTATGTTTTCTTCAAATTATGAAAATTGTTGTTTAAGAAAAAAGTAAATGAAAAGTTTTACATTGAGGAAAATTTATGAAAAATATTTCTTATATGTAATGATATGAAATTATGCAAGTTTGACAATCTTTTCATATTTTAATACAAAAAGTTGCTTTAATTTTGATTTTATGTAAATTTTTATTGAAAGACATGAACTACCTGCTGAGGGAGTAAACTCATCTCACGGTTGAAAATATTATTCAAGAGAAACTGCTAAGAAGTGATGGCTACACGACGACCGTACACATACCGTCGTAGAGGACCACTTTTATGTTTTCTGTTGAGTTTCAATAGTTTGAGTCTAAATAGTTTATTAGAGTTTATGTAATTGTGGATTTAAAGTTTTTCGTATGTGTGTTAGAAGAAATAATTTGGAACACTTTTATTTGATGTTATTAGTGGCTCTTTTATATATTTTGATGATGTTTATGTCATGACATTAAAGTTTTAATGAAATTGTTTATGTTTTATATGTGTCTTCCGTACAACCGACTGTTTTCGCCCCATTGTTTACGGGCTAGCCGAGCCGGGTCGTGACATATGTCTCCTTTTATATGTAAAGCATGTCTTCTTTTATATGTAATGCATATGTAATAATGTCTCCTTTCTTATGAAATTATGCAATCATGTAGCAACATATGAGAACATTAGACCATACGCATGAATGTCATGTTAAAGTTCCTTTTATGAATAAATATTAAATGTTTGCATATGAACGTTTGATGCGGAGTATAAATGGTAAATGGGCTTTTTTGAGCCAATGATAACTCGGATTCTTCGGAGACAAATAATAAAGGAATGGCCAATTGAAAAATATACCTGATCGGTACAAAACAAACGATACTTCCGCGACGGGTGATTAAGATTATGTTACTATGATATCATGTCATTATGTTATAGATACAAGAGGTATCAAATAAATCATGAATGTTTAATGAAAAAAGGTTGCAAGCTTATGCAAAGAAAGAGAACATATAGATTGACTTAGAAGCATTTTACTTTAATTGATATATCATGGCATGTTGATTGTTTCTTTACTTATAAGTATATACATGTTGTACTCGTTACCTTGCCTCTAATTTAATTGAATATCATTTTATCTACTGGGTTGTGACTCGCCCAATTTATGGAATCTTTTTCAGGAGAACCCTGTTAAGCGATAATGACGGATAGACCATTTTTTACTTACCATCGTAGGGAAAAGACGGATGACAGGTTTTTTCTTTTTGATTTTTTTGACATTTTGTGTTAGATGGATTCAAGATAGCTTGTAATAGGTAGATCTTTGAATATCCATCTATGTATTGAACATTTATGTTTATGTTGATATTTTGAATGATAGAGGAAAAGAATGAAAAAAAAAATTACTTGGAATATTTTGGAGATGCTTTAATTATGTTATGTGAATGTTTAAATTTTACCGTCTGACTTTCGTTCTCGCCTCGCCTATGCGAGCTTACCAGACCGGGTCGTGACAGCTACTCTATCACATTCTTCCTTCAATAAAGACAAAAAGAGTTGAAGGAATATTATTATCTAATGCATCCCATAAGAAATTACCTAATAAATCAAAAGTTGTAGAACAATTAGCAATTTTATTACATTCCCTAGGAATATGATGAAAAATGACTTGGTTAATGCCATATAAAAATGATAAGTCTATGAAATACTTATTTCCAACTGTGGAATAGGAGAAGAAAAAGATTTTCGAAATAAATTGATAATATTGGAGTTGTCTCCTTCAATCCAAATGCCTCTGATTTCCTTCGTCCATTCTTGAAGTAATTTCTAAGAGCTAGATATTCTAGTTGAGCAATGTCCTAATGAAATAACTTCTTTCCAAATGCAATGATGAATCTTCCTATATGGTCTCTTATTACACCTCCAATTCCAGTACAATTGGATTTGTGTATAAAAGCATCCATATTCACTTTAATCCAATCAAGAGGGGTATGCCAAAATTCAGTTTCTACTTTTCAAGCTGTTTAGCACCCCAATTCCTAAGAATTAGATCAGAATGTGGATCAATGGATGCAGATAAAATAGTAGCTGCCGTTAATGCAAGAAGAAGATTGACAAATTTTCCATGCATTTATGATGCACCGACATGGACACGACACGACACGGACACGAGACACAACATTTTAAAAAAATATAGGGCATGGGTGCGACGTGGGCACGGCATAATAAATTTTTAATATAATATATAAAAATTAATATAACATTATATTAAAAATGGCAAGCAATAATAAATCAAAGTCATGAGAAATTGTTTAACTTATAATATAAAGATGTTTAGTACAAAATGTCTAGTACAACCACAGAAAAATAAGCAAAAAATCATTTAGTATACCATGAAAGTCCAACTACTCAATAGAGGGAATGATAGAATTAGATTCAGAGATTGGTCTTTAGCCTTCAATATCATCATCATTAAATATCATTGCTTCCAACTCTAGTTCATCTAGAGAAAGATTTGCAACCTCCAATAATCTCATATCATCAAGGCACTCGAATCTATCTCCTACAACATCCCACATCTTGTTATCACATATCATATAAAGTGGGGTTTTCCTTGATAGAAGACGAAGATTTGTATGCACATAAACTAAATCTTCAGCCCGTTGTGGAGTTATTTTATTCCTCTTCATTGATTGATTAAATGAGTATGTGCTCCAATTTCTCTCACAATAAGAAGAGAATGATACTTGACCAAGAAGTTTTATTGCTATGGTTTGAAGAAGCGGTGTTGAAGCTCCATGAATCCACCACCACATTTTTGGATTCATTCTCCATCTATCAACAAAAGATTCTTGATCACCAAAATCCTTTAAATATCCAAAAAAATTTGCAAGTTATATATTAATTTTTCTTCTCTCCTCATTTGTGAAATATCATTTCAAGCATATCTATTTGACACTTCTAAATCTTTTTGTGGTAAGACACGTTGAGAGTCTTCTTGAAGTCATTCTTTACTTGAATACGTTGAAATAATACATAGCATATAAAATAATTTATTTATTTATCAAGAAATTTAAAATTAATTTAAAAGATGAATACAAATGTACCTTGAATTTAATGATTGGACCAAACAATGCAGAGATGTTTTGCTTTTGATCCACCTATCCTCAAGAATGGTATAAACAATGCTCCAAAAAGTTGAGTATTCATTATGTGACTTTCTTTCATATATGTATATAATATCTTTTACTTTTGTTAACATAGAATCCCACATCTCATAAATCAAATGTAGGCATGATTTATCTGTGTAGCCTCTCTCAACATGTCATAAATCGAATCAGTGAAAGCCAAAATTGTCAATGCCGCCAACGAGCTTCTACCCACCATGCTAAGAAAATCATGTATATGTTTTCCATCACCGTGCCAAATGCATCGTCATAGGTTTCTAAGGTTTTAGCATTGTTATAGCAATACGTGTAATGAGGCTAGTTGAAGACGAAGCAATGAAACCTGCAAGTGAATTCATACACAATTATCCACATGTATTTTTTATATTAAAAAAAATTACTGAAATTAAAATGTATATATATATACTGAAATTTATTTTTTAAAGGAAGAAAATGAGAGAACTCACTTTCTAGAGAGAGAAAGTACGAAAAAGATAGGGGCTAATTTTTTTGTTAAGGATTAAAGTGAGGCTTATGGAGGAGCTTGGAGGAGTGCATGACATGTATTTAGAGAGATGAAATGCACTCTTTCTTATTAGAGAGAGAAAGTGAGAGATCTTTTTTTGTGAGGGAAATGAGTGAGGTAAGGTTTAGGAAGGATTTGAATGAGGATTTGGGGAGTATTGGAGAGTTTTAGAGAGAGAAAACTCTCTTTCACTCTGTTTAGAGAGAGAAACAGAGAAAGATGGTGGTGAGTGAAAGGTAAAAAAAGATTGGAGGAGGTGAAGAGGTGCTTTAAGTCAAAACCTTTTTCAGTTGAATCAAATCAACATGCTATTTTACGCAAACATTGAGAATGTGTTTAGAATTAAATTTTCATTTGTGTAGATATACCAATTTAATGTAAACATTAATTGAACCAATTCTTACAAAATATAGATTGGCAACAATTCTAAATAGTCATAATCCAAACATGCTCTATTCAGTGAATAATGAATGGGAAAACAAATAATATCACAATTAAAAACGTAGAGAATACCCTGTACAAGTAAAAGAAAGGAGCAGATTTCATATACATATTTTTTTATTTAGATTTTGTTCTCTGTTAAGATTGAAATAGGGAAAAGAAGAAGATTTAGAAGAGGAAGAAGAAGATTTGGAAGACAAATAAAGAATAGAAGGGGAAGGAGAGAGGGAAAGATAACCCATGACAGAGACCTTGGAGGCAACGGGAACGGCGAGCTGGAGTTGGGAGACAGCGTCGGATTCTAGCTTGAATAGGTGGCCGGCGGGTCAAATCGGGGGACTGGAGGAGCGGGGGCATGGGTGGTCAAAGGCATGGGCTGGAGACGGCAGTGTGGGAACTAGACTCGGGTTCGAGCAAGAGAGAATGAGAGGAGAGAGGATCGGTTTGCATGCGAGACAAAGAGAGGGATCGAATGAGGGGGCGTGGGAGGCGACTACTAGTGTGAGGGAATAGAGTTAGAAATTAGATTTAGGTTTAAGTTAGGTTTATTGTTATTTTTGTCCCTCCATTTTATTCTTTAGATAATCAAATAAGGGGATAAACTTGTCATTTTGTCTTCAATGGAAAGGATAAGATTTGTCCTTTTGATTACAGCAAAAGAATAACTCAAGTGAAGGTTTTAGTAAATTGTGTTTTAATATGAAAAAAAAGTAAAGGTTTTAGTAGGGATGTCAATTATTGACACAACCCGATAACCTGACTCGGAAAATTCGAGTTTGAATCAACCCGTTTAACAAATGAGTTAGGTTCGGATTTCAAAATTTGACCTATTTAAAAAATCGAGACAGGTATGGGTCAAACTGCTAACCCGAATTTGACTCGATTTGACCCGAGTACCCCGCCCATGCACAGTCTCGCTCCCGCACCGCACAGCTCACGCAATTGTTTCACGGTGCAACTGATTCTCTCTAGGGATACACAACGATTGCTAGGGCTCATTCATGCATCACCAAATCTCCCAGCCGCAAGACCCTCATGCCCATTCAGACTTCTGATCAAGCCACCCAACTCGATCCCCCACAATTCTGGTAGTAGGCTTGCTCTCAACTCCACCTCCAGAGCTCTTCACACCGCTGTCAGACCAACCATTTACCTCCAGTCGCTCGCAACGCTAGCCCCGACCAGATCTTAGACTCCAAGTTTGTTTCCGGCCGCCTCATATTGAATATGTCTGCTCCTCTTCAAATCTTCTCGTTCCCCTCTCATTCATATGGCAACAACTCGAAGTCTCAAACTCCTTCCCATGGCCGAACCTAGCATATCGATTTCAGCCCCCTCATATCGATTTCGGCCCAAAGTCACGCACTCCCACTCGCATGTTGTGCTGGTAGCATTACGCTCTCTCTCTTGCTGTCTCTGTTCAACATGTGGTTTTCATGTCGGATCGGGTCAAACAAAAATCTGACGAGTCAGGTCCGGGTTAAAATTTTAAACCCCTAGAAAAATGGATCGGGTTCGAGTCGTGCCAAACAGTAGTGGATCAATATTGGTTTGGCCCGAACCCGACTAGCAACCTGATTTTAACACCCCTAGGCTCTAGAAATCACTTAAATTTATTTATATTGTGTATATATATATTATTTTAAATAGATTTTATTATTAAAATATAAAAATTCAAATTTTCTTTTAAAATTATTCGAATAAGCGATAATAATAATAATAATAAATTTTATTTTAGATTTGAATTATCTCACTCAAGAAGATATTGTTGCTTCCTACGTTGAAATTTTGCCTTATTTTGGGTGTGCAGGAAGGCGTTTTGTCGATTTTTCTCGTGTCGGTACCTGAGCAATATTGGTCTCATTTTTTAAGTTTTGAAATGTTCTAAACGCACTAGTGCAGTCCGTTTTGCGAACAGAGACCGGTTGGGCAAATTTGTGTATCATCATGTAGATAATTTGAAGTTTTTTACCGCATTCAGTCAATTATCTTGCGAGATGTCTCCTTTGGCTAATTTTGGTGTTCTAGTTGCAACGCTACAGTCCATTTTGCAAACGGAGATCAATTCAAATAGTTTTGCATATCATTGGTGTATGTCACATTTTTCTTGTTAGCCCACTCATTTGAATCATCAATGTCAGCCAAAAAAATAAGGTCAATCACATCACGATGATTTTATCTGCAAATCAATTCTTTACATAAACTAAATCCTTGAGCCGACCATCATCCATTCTACTTATTTTTTTCTATGAAGCTACAATTGAAACATCATTACACTTATTATACTATAAACATGCATAAAAAATCAACACATACTACTTATAAATACTTAAATGTTTAAATATCCTCCAATTGCGCTCGTATCCAGATGAACTACAGGTCAGATTGAAAACTTTCATAGCAAAACTTTGTAAATTGAGAGCTCCATTGACATACAATAACCACCAATCAACTAGAAGAAATAAATATTTATTTTCTATTCTTATAGAATTGATACTCAATCTTAATTTTATACAAACATTAATATCTAAAAATCGAGTAGTCCATTGTCATACAGCTGAAGGAATACCAAATAAACATTCACCACTAATACATAAACTTAATTCATTATTAATTGTCTTATTTATCTACATCTTTAGATAATCTTTCAATATATGAATAAAGTTCAACTATTATTTCCTTGTCCCGGGTTATATTAGGGTTATTGAATAAATATTCGGGATTTAAAAAGTATATTATTGCATGTAAAGGTCGTTGTAATTGCACTTCCCATATTCTATCAATAATTTTAAAAATTTGCTCATATTAATCACTATTGTTGAAGCATAATGCAATTGCCTTTTTTTCCTATCCATTGCTTCATATATATAAGTCATTAGAGCTTCCTTTCTCCATCAACCAACATGAGAACCTTCAATAAAGGGTCACCTATTTTTTGGGCATACACAATAGTATTTCAGAATGATTGTTGCAAGATGACATGTTAAGATTGTTTTTCCTTCGCTTATTATATCAGGACCCAAAAAACTCTTCGCAAGTAAATATTAACTTCGCAAGTAAACATTTTCTTCGCATTTGTTTCTTTTGTGTCAAGACCCAAAATGAACACTGCGCAAGTAAACATTTTCTTCAAACACAATATTGTTGATAAAAATGTTGTAAAGTCAGGAAGGCTATCGCGAAATGAGTCTTGGCAGGCTTGACGAGTGCTATTTGATTTGTACACCTCGTTAAATCAAGCAAGACCTTAAATATATAAAATTGTATACCGCCACTACTTTCTCAAAGCATCGCCATAGTTTTTAAATTTTATAAATATCCTCCATTATCAAATCCAAATAGTGAGCAACATAAGGAGTACAAAAGGAGAAATTTTAAAAATATCCTCCATTAATAAAAAATTTTCCATTCCTCGATGTCCATTTATATGCTATAAGAGAATAGTCGTATCGTACACAATCTTCTTGATGATATCGTAATAGTTTATGTACGTATGTACAACCCTTTCTTCAAATAAGGAACTCATACCTCATGATAACTATGAGGTTTCATCTCATGTCCAAATTTTCCAAATGTCTTGACTATGCTGTAAAGTTGTCATATATCACTGCATTGAATGAAATTCCGGCATCATATATCTATCTACAAAACACTTAAATTGCCCTACCCACATTTCCTTCTTAGCAGCATCAATCTCTTTACTAAATGGACATTTTCTCTACTTAACCATGTTATCAGGATTTGGTGTAAGATAAGAATCTACCAGTCTCTTAGGTGTTGATGCTTTGAGCATTGATGTTGATATTGAACTTTGACTAGAAGTGTTAAATTTAGTTATCAGATATCTTTTTAATGGTCCAACACCAAAATTATCATCTAGCAACACATCAAAGTCATCTCCTTCGTCAATAATAACATGTGATGTGTCATTATCTATTCTTTTAAAACCTTTGTCTTCAGCATAAGTATTGTATTTCATCCTAAACATGTTTGGGGCTATTAGAACATGCTTTAGCATTTCTAAAACCCCCAACTAGGTGTTGCTTTGGCACGTAATTCCTCCTTTTCTTATTTTGCCACAAAAAATACATGTGACTTGTTGTTATGGGCTTCATTTACCAATATTGCATATTTCCATGTTGAATTTTTTTTAAAGATTGAACTAAATTTAACATTTTTTATCACCTATGAACAAGCAGTTTTAAATAATTAAACATTACAATTATATAAAAGATGAAATTAATAACTTATCTAACAAAATGCAAAATAATAACAAAATAAACCAAGCTTTATAAGAAAATTCTAATGTATAGCACTGTTTGTAGTCACTACGATGGCTCCAACGTGTTTAAGTTTTGTAGTTATTTAAACTATTGGAGACTGATTTTTTCCTCAAACTATTCATCTCCTTTAGAGCAATCATTCTCCCCTAATTAGGGACAAATTTAAAGTTTATGACAGTCATAAAAGTCCATAAAATTTGTTATCTTATCAATTGAACTACATGAGGATAGACATCTCTCATTGTGATCCGACGACACCATGTAGATCCTCATAATGAGAACTTCCATGGAGGCTTGCTTTACGGCCGAACAACATGGAGATAGCAATGGCACTTTATTTTACTGTCAATAAATTCTCGCAATAAAACAATTGCTTCAATAGTAAATTAACACCACTTGGAACAAGTTTGGTTCTCAAAATAAATTTTAAAGTCATAATTTATAGTCGGCTCAGTTTTTTTGAGTTAACATATGCTTCATAATTTATGTAAAAATAAGTGAATCATCTTATTCAACTATTTACATGGATGAATGGCAAACGTGAAAAATCAACTCACTCAACCTAAGATAAATTGTGATAAAGCTAGAGAAGATGACAATTATTAGAAATCAAGATGAAATAAAACAGGTTTAACCAAATTGCATAACCCAAGATTAAATTTAACAAGAGCTTCTAAATCATGGAAATAGAAGTCCAAATAACAAAATAGACCAAGCTTCATAGATTTTCTTGCTTTAGCTAAAGTATGTATAAACTCAAAATCATATATTTACTCAAAATCTCTTAATTTATTTATTAAAATATATCAGAAATATCCTCAACAGATCTCAAATCAAGTATCCAACGGCTAGCACAGAGCAGAAAAAGAAACTCCAATGGCTAATTCACGCTTCAATTTTTTAACCAATCAAAAAATAAAAAATAAAAATCAAGATGGACCAGGCGAGTACAACGAATGATGTTACCATTGGCCGAAGAAGACAAATGCAGCGAACCACGCGAGTACAATGAATGATGGAAGCTTTGAACTAGGCGAGTACAATGAATGATGGAATGAGGAGCGAGCTTTGAACCCTATGCGAACTTCGGACCCTACACGATCTTCAAACCCTAAGCGAGCATCGAACTAGGCAAATGTAGCGAACAAAATGACCTAGGAGCGAGAGCTTCAAAACCCTTAACATAAGCATCAGTGTCAAATGGTTGGGGTTTCAAACCGAGCAAAGTAAATAAACCTAAGTAGTTTATTTATTATATTAACTTAAATTAAAAATATATACGTGCTAAAAAATCTTTATAATTATACTAAAAATTTATTGAATAAAATGGGGCGCACTATTTGAGCCATGGCACATATATGGCCCAAATAGCACACACCATTTTCAACCTATGTGCCATGCCATATAGATGGTGTTGTGGGTGCGTCGCGCCGCACCAGTAGACATGACACAAGCTATTTTACGCAATTGACATGTAAGTATGTTACATTAGTAACTCTAAGCGAGTAATCATCTTGCATTACCTCCTATCCTTAAATCATATTATTGGAAAAAAAATTGTTGTTAGCAAGTTGCCGCAACTTCTTCAGAACTAAAGTTCAATTAACCAAATCTAGATGTTGGAATTGGTCAAGAAAAAAAAAAAGGTTAAAAAACAAGGCAAATATTTCCACCCAACAAAGAGAATAAAAATCATTTTTTAGTAATTTAGAAAGAATACTTCCCAAAAATGCTTCTTGACTGGAATAGAAGAAATAATGTTTGGCAAGCTAATGAGAGCATCATGTACAGAGAACTTTTTACATAAAATTCCAATCTTGAGTCAAACATGGTCGTGCAAATATTCAGTTTATAATGCCCAACAGCAAGTTTCTGTTAGAAATGAGTTACAAAGTTTATGGAAATAGAAATGATGATAGGACACAAACTTAAAATTTATCTTCATAGCTTATAAGACGGTTTTAGAAGCTCGTATCAAATGCTCTTTAAGCGGTGTTCCTAATGTCATGTGTCTGGCAAAAGTAAGAACAGAATCATGTTGAAACTCATTCTACACAAGCTTAGAGTCATGTTGAAATTATCATAGGATGAAACATGCATCCACATTTTTCCATTTCGAAAAATAGTCAATTCAGACACCAAAGGCAATATCACAATCTATTCAATGAACATGAAGTTTCACAAGCAATAACTCTTATGAATATCTTCATTTCGGTATCATTCTGTCCTTATAAATAATTTATATGGATACAATTTCAACTTTTAAAGGAAACCTTACAATTCCATAATTATAGTCAGAAAGAATGAGATATAGCATGAAAACACAACCGAGGGTGAATGATACAAACTCAAAAAGAATCAAGATTTCTCACCCCAGATATAGAATCCCATGCCGGACTAAATCTTTGGTAGGGGTATCGTAGAATTACTGGAAGAACCGGCACTTTGGCTAGAAAGGCACCCGTTTTAAACGGAAGAAGGTAGTCACCATTCGTAGTAGTGCCTTCTGTAGTAAGAAAAAAAAACTATGGTCAGCCAATGGAGAACATCATAAGCACATCCAAGAACTGAAGAAGTATAATAACGTCTAACAACAAGCAAAAGAAAATTCAAAATCAAATCATTTCATGTGATTGACCGCAGGTACAAAATCACTCAGACGGAATGCAATCTACCATAACAGGCAATTAATCTTCTTCTTTTTTTTTTTTTAAGGCAATTAGTCATCTGTTCAATGCTATGGTCCTGAAAATTATTACGTTAAAGAAAGTAGATGTTATTAAAAAACATAAGAACCTTGCTAGTTCATTATCCTTGCATGTACATATGATAATTGTGGAACTTTTGCAATTAATCGAGATATGCTTTAAATATAAACTTCTTCCAGAAAGTAATATTTAATGTAATAATTCACGAAACTTGACCTGGAAAAAGTAACATCATTGGAGCTTGATTATTTTGATGGGCCTCTTGAATCCTTTTTGTTACAACACCTGCATGCATGAAAGGGACTTTAACCACTGACAACAAAACAGCACGTGCCACAAAATTGGACACAACCAGCTATAGTTTAAAAACATAATTAACAACAACAATATCAATCTTTTATCCAACTACATGGTTCAGATGCATGAATCGTTTTTCTCCGTTGTCTTATTAAGAGTTTAATTTTCATTTAAAAAAAATATCATTTTTAATATTTTCTAAACAAGTTTTTTTAGGTCTACATCTACCTTTCTTAACATAGGTCAAATTTAATACATCTATTCTTCTAACCAGGTCATCAGAAAGCCTGACATTTTATGTGACCAAACCATCTAAGATAACTATCTCTAGTCTTATCTACCACTAGAACTACTCCAACTTTTTCACGTATATACTTGTTTCGCATTCTTTCTCCAAAAGTGAGGTCACTCACCACCCACCTGAGCATCCTCATCTCTGCAACACTTAACTTAATTATATGGTCCTCATTTATTGACCAACATTCTGCGCCATAAAGCATTGTAAGTCTCACGACCATCTTATAGAAATTTTCCTGAAGTGTGAGAGATACTTTTCTATCAAAATAGGCCCAACGCATTTCTTCACTTCAACCATCCAACTTGAATCCTACTAATAATATCCCTATCTATTTCACCGTCACTATGAAAAATTGACTCGAGATAACTAAATCATGTACTCTTATTAATGACTTAATCGCCTAAAGTCACAATCCCCCACTAGATCTATTACTTTTATTCCATGTATTTGGTTTTAGATCTACTCAAATAAAAATGTTAGACAATAAGGTTGATCTTCATAATTCAAGTTTACTTTAAACTCCCTCTCTAGTCTTATCAACAAAAAGAATATAACATTAAAAAGCACACCAGGGTACATCCTCATGCAAAAGTCTAATGAGAACATCGATGACTAAAGAAAAAGCAATACAGCAAAAAATATCAAACTGACCTGAGATATATAAATCATGTACTCTTATAATGACTTGATCGCCTAAAGTCACCCCCCCCCCCCGCCTAAAGTCACCCCCCCCCCCTCTCTATCCTTTAAAACTCCCATCATATCCCCAAATATTCTATTAAAGTTCTCAATAAATTAATTCATTTGCATTATCATAAAAAATCAGCACAATTCCACTTAATTGATGTCGTCAAACCAGCATTATAGAACTGGACGCATCTGAAACATTTTGGGTAAGAGTAGCAGAATGGGGATTAATAGTCAACTGTTTCTTACAAAAAAAAACAGACACTAATGCGTTTCATTAGTCTATGCTCTTTGTGATGTCCATACGAGAAAGGATTAGAATCCTATTCTACGAATAGCAAAGCTCCAGCAACGATTAAGTCTATAATGAGAAACACTGCCCTTACAATGCTGTCATATCTAGTCCAAATGTAATACTTGACTAGCATGGTGCATTGAATTATTAGATGCGAGAGTTGCATTTCATTCCTTGCAAACATTTATCTTTATAGCATACGACCAAGCCCTTTACATGTTTTTTTATTAAATCATATTTAATTTGATATATATTGTCCTCAGCTATTTGAATCTATAATTATTGATACTCTTGTTGATTTAAAAGACTAATACTATCGTTATCAGGTCCCAAGTCCTGGATGAGAAAATGATGTAGGCAATGGGGGTCAAAACAAGTTGGGTTTTAAATTTTGTGAGTTTCTTTATCTCTACTAAAAAATCAGCTCATTAATGAGCTTCTTCTTCTTTTTCAGCTCATTAATATCTAATAGAGAGCCTTTTAAGCTCATAAATTGAAGATTAATTAGATTCATCCCCTCCTCCTTATGGCTCTTAGGTTTCTTCCCTTGCCTTTATTTATGACTTTTTGGTTTCTTCTTGTGTCTCTTTGATTTTTCCACTAATACCTCTTCTCCTCCCCTTTGTCTTTTTATTTTCTGAGTTGTCCCATGGGTTCCCATGCCTTGGCTCCTTGGTTCCCACAGTTGGCTATGCTGGGTGGTTTTCCCGTGCCTTGGTTCCTCGGTTCCGTGCAGGCCTCCTTGGTTCTTGCGGCTGCCTCTTCGGGTTCCGTCTAGGCTACTTTCCCGTGGCAGTTGGGGGCTTTTCTGTGGCTTTGGTGCTTTGTTTCCTGTATAGAATTGGGGAACATTATGAGGTGGTTGTTGGCTTTTTCATTTTAATTAAGAATATGAAGGGCTTTTGGGCTGCTATTTGGTGGCTGTTTTGGGGGGATTTCCATGAGTCTTTCCACTATTTTCTATGCAATTTTCCTGCAGAATTCCTGCTGTCTTTTGGTCTTCTTCTTGGTGACTTATGGCCTTCTATTTCCCTATTTTAATGGCTTTAAATATTGCTTTTAGGTGGCTGTTTGCATTCCTTCTTTTGTGCCTATAAATAGAGTTGTTTTGTGGTTGTTTTAGGATGGAGATATGATTGATTTTTGGAAAGAAACCTGAGGGTTTTCTTGGATAGCTTGCGAGCTATGCCACTTCTTCCTCTTCTTGTCTAGGAAAGCTTGCAAGCTTCTCCTCTTTCTTCTCGGGCTTCTAACCTCTTTTGTCTCTCTGCAAGAAAGAGTTGTTTTTTGTGATAAAAATTTTGGGTCCCTCTCCCAAATTTTTGATTACACCAATTTGGTATCAGAGCAAGTTAGGAAGTCCTAGGTTTATGAGTCGGTTTGTCAAGAAAATCATGGTGAGTCATAGTTGTTGTATGTGAGTCTAGGTTTCTTTAGGTTGAGTCAGTCTTTCTTTGAGTCTTGTTTTGTTGAGTTTTTTAGAAAAAATGGAAAAACACAAAAATAGTGATCCAGTGGAAGAAAGCAAGCCAGATAATCCTGAAGTCCCCCTTCTGAAGGGCAGATGGATTCCAACTGAAGGAGATTCAACAGATCCACTACAAGAAAGATTATAGAAACTTCAATATCACATGTTCTTATGTGATGAGAAATACGAGAAAAGATAGAAGTATCTTCAAGAACAATTCGAGAAAGAGCAAGAATAAATTTTGAAGATGTTTGAAGCAAAGAACTGGATGCACCGCCTTCGCCTCCTCAGAAGAAAACAAAAGCCAACTCATCGGGAGATGAGTTCTTCAAGTAGGGAAGTTTGATGAAGGCAAGGGCGGGTCAAAACAAGTTGGGTTTTAAATTTTTTGAGTTTCTTTATCTCTACTAAAAAATCAGTTCATTAATGAGCTTCTTTTTTTTCAGCTTATTAATATCTAGTAGAGAGCCTTTTAAGCTCATAAATTGAAGATTAATTAGATTCATCCCCTCCTTGTGGCTCTTAAGTTTCTTCCCTTGCCTTTATTTATGACTTTTTGGTTTCTTCTTGTGTCTCTTTGATTTCTCCACTAGTACCTCTTCTCCTCCCCTTTGTCTTTTCATTTTCTAAGTTGTCCCATGGGTTCCAGTGCCTTGGCTCCTTGGTTCCGACGGTTGGCTGTGCTAGGTGGTTTTCCCGTGCCTTGGTTCCTCGGTTCCGTGCGGGCCTCCTTGGTTCTTACGGCTGCCTCTTCGGGTTCTGCCTGGGCTGCTTTCCCGTGGCTGTTGGGGGCTTTTCCATGGCTTTTGTGCTTTGTTTCCTGTGTAGAATTGAGGAATATTATGAGGTGGTTGTCGGCTTTTCATTTTCCTAATTTAATTAAGAATATGAAGGGCTTTTGGGCTGCTGTTTGGTGTCTGTTTTGGGGGGATTTCCATGAGTCTTTCCACTGCTTTCTATGCAATTTTCCTGCAGAATTCCTACGCCTTTTGGTCTTCTTCTTGGTGACTTATGGCCTTCTATTTTCCTATTTTAATGGCTTTAAATATTAGTTTATGTGGTTGTTTGTATTCCTTCTTTTGTGCCTATAAATAGAGTTGTTTTGTGGCTGTTTTAGGATGGAGATATGATTGATTTTTGGAAAGAAACCTAAGGGTTTTCTTGGATAGCTTGCGAGCTATGCCACTTCTTCCTCTCCTTGTCTAGGAAAGCTTGCGAGCTTCTCCTCTTTCTTCTCAGGCTTCTAACCTCTTTCGTCTCTCTGCAAGTGACCAACCCACCTGTATCCTTCTTCTAATGGATGAAATGCAACTTTAGGAGTTTATGTCTTTCAAATGTGTTTGTGTCGTTTGTAAGAGTCAATGTTTGTAAGTCTTTTATTTTAAATAAGTAAAGTTTGTTTTGTCTGCATAAACATAAAATGATAAATTTTGTATATACTAATGAATCACTCATATTGTAAAGATTGACCAGCATTGTTTATTAGTTTTGAACTTTAAGATGAAAGCATAATATGAAAAATTAAAAAAAAAATATTATCCTAGGAATAGATGGGGCATTTAAATAATACTAAAAAAAATATTTTTGAGAGTAAGATTCAATATCTTAAGATTTAACTATACACGAAGATTCTAATATTATTTGAAAAAAATAGCTAATGATATTAAAATTGTTGCAAAGAATATGCTTGGAGTACCAAAAGAAAAGCTGCTAATAGTAAACATAGTTGGT
Organism: Dendrobium catenatum; assembly: GCF_001605985.2. NCBI lineage: Eukaryota > Viridiplantae > Streptophyta > Magnoliopsida > Asparagales > Orchidaceae > Dendrobium > Dendrobium catenatum. The sequence goes on along the minus strand of NW_021319307.1, from coordinate 317,010 downwards.
GGCGGAATCAAAATGAGCAATAAAAAATAAAAAATAAGAAGCTTTTTTATAAAAATTGGTTAAAATGTAAAAACTAAAAAAATTGATAAAGATATAAAAAGACTTGTAAGGAGCCTAAGAAAGTAATATGTGATGCAAAAAGTTTAGCTTTTAGTGATTTATATAATAGATTAGAATACTAAGGATGGTGAAAGATGTATATATAAGTTAAGCCAAGCAAAAAGATAAAAGGATTTAGCTCAAGTAAAGTGTATTAAGGATGAACATCAAAAAATATTTTTATTAAAAAAATGTATTCAATAAAGGTGGATGGATGAGATATTTTGATAACTTTTCAATGAAGATTGTAAGAATACTATTAACTTAGTGACCTTAGCACCCTAAAAGAAAATAAATATTTTTATTTTTATCGGAGTATTAGTAAAATTGAAGTTAGAAAGGCATTAAGAAAATGAAATGTGGAAAAGCTATTAGACCTAATTATATTTCAACAGAGGTGTGGAAATGCTGAGGAGACAAGGAATTTCTCAGCTTACAAAACTTTTCAATATGAATTTGAAAACTAAAAAGACGTCAGATGAGTGAAGAAGATTGTTCATTCATATTTTTAAGAATAAAGATAATGCACAAGAGTGTGCGAATTATAGAGGAATTAAGCTAATGTGTCATAGTTTAAAACTTTTGGAGAGTGTTATTGAGCATAGGATACGATATGATACTAATGTTTCACAAAATCAATTTTGAATTCATGTCGGGAAGGTCTATGGAAGCTATACATTTATCGAGAGGTTTGATGAATAAGTATATGGAGAATAAGGAAGATCTATTGATTTAGAGAAAACTTATGATAAAGTTTAAGAGAAGTACTATGGAGAGTTTTAAAAAAGAAATGGATTAATAATGATTATACTCTATGGGCTATGCCCCAAATTTTTCTAACAAAAAAATTGATTATACTCAAGTCATTAAGAATATGTATGCATGAGCTATTATTTGTGTACAAACACAAGGAGGTTAGACCAACTATTTTCCAATTTTAGTTGGATTACATCAAGGATCAACTTTAAGCCCATATTTTGCTTTACACATGGATGTTCTTACTGGACATTTGCATGAAGATTTACCCTGATAAATGCTTTTTGTTGATGATATTCCTTCTGTTGATAAGACTAGCGAGGGAGTTGAAGGTAAACTTGAATTATGGAGGTCAACCTTAAAGTCTAAAGGTTTTCCTTTGAGTAGATCTGAAACCAAATATATTGTGCAATTTTAGTGCAAATAGATCTGATGGGGGAATTGTGACTTTAAGAGGTTAAGTCATTAATAAGAGTATGTGTTTTAGAAATCTCGAATTCTGTTTAAAATTGCACAATAAGAGGCGCGCCTCTGCGCAATTTGACCCAAAACCGCCTCAAGGCTTACGCAATTCCTCTCCTGGCAGAGGCGTAGGCCTCACTTGGACTGAGGCGCGCCTCAGAGGCGCAATTGCGCAATTTTGGCTGAGGCGTACGCCTAAAATATATGCTCGGTACCGCTCAGTACATGCTCGGTACTACTCAGTATATGCTCGGTATAGCTAGGTATTTGCTCGGTACCGCTTAGTATATGCTCGGTACCGCTTAGTATATGCTCGGTACAGTTAGGTATTTGCTCGGTACCGCTCAGTACCGCTAGGTACATGCTCGATACTACTAAGGAACATGCTCAGTACCACTCGGTATCTTCCCATAAAAATAACTTACGAACTTCAAAAACAAATAAAACTTCAAAATTACTCTTATAATAAAATTTTGTTCCAGGGGCACTACCTCAAGAAACCCTCGCAGAGGCGCTGCCCCTTGAGCCCGCGACCTGACCGGGCAGGTCGAACCCCGCCAGGGGGCAGCGCCCCCTTGGACCCCCGGCAGTTCTGCATATTGCTCTATTCATCATCTTTAGTAATAGTTGTTAGTGTTAGTCTACTTCTTCATGAGTGCATGCTTTGATTGGAAGACATTGGACTCTATAGAAGAGGAGGAGGGGGGGTGAGAAGATTCCCTTGAGGACCCATTTAGTGATGGGTCATGATTGGATTATATATGTTCTTTCTTAATTATACTTTGGGAGTTTTGATAGACTAATATTTTGTGGTTTTGTACTTTGGGACATGATTTTATTGCATTTATTTTCTTACTTTCCCCTAATTTTAATTGTCATTTACATGTTTTTATTGTATGATAAAATATTACTATTTTTTACTTGCTAAAACCCTTAAATTCTCATTTACGCAATTCTTCGTCGGTGAGGCTTACACCTCACACCAGCTTATTTACGCAATTTTAAACCTTGATCTCGAGTTTATTGTCCATAGCAATGGTGAAACAGATTGGGATATTATTAGTAGAATTCGAGTTGGATAGTTGAAGTGGAGGAATGCATCGGGTCTATTGTTGAATACAAAAGTATCTCTCAAACTTAAGGGAAAATTCTATAAGATGGCGGTGACACTTGCAATGTTTTATGGCGGAGAATGTTGGCCATTAAAAGAGAAGCATTCATTAGTTAAGTGTTACATAGATGAGGATACTCAGGTGGATGAGTGGCTTTACTTATAGAATAGACTGTGAAACGAGCATATACATGAAAAGGTTGGAGTAGCTTCAGTGGCAGATAAGATTAAAAAGAGTCGCCTTAGATGGTTTGGTCACATAAAACTTCGGCCTTCTAATGACCCGGTTAGGAGAGTAGATATATTAGTTTTGAGCTATGTTAAGGGAGATAGAAGTAGATCTAAAAAGACTTTGTTAGAATAGAAAACATTAGAAATGACATTTTTTATTAGATTTAAATGAGAATTTGACTTGCGGAAAAAGGATTCGTGTAGTCAACCCCACGTAATGGTGATAAAAGCTCGATGTTGTTGTATATTGATTTAAAAGACAAGCATATATATTATTCTTTCTTTCTTGTATTTTGAATTCTAAATTAGATTTTTTTATCCTATTGAACTTTTAAGCTTATTAGATATTATTATATTTACTATTTTAGGTAATGGATCATAGTAGGTTGGGTCATAATAAGCTGACCTATTTTTGTCATTTACTTTGATGCTTTGATGTACTTTTTTGGGTGTAACATAAAACAAATATATATATGATTTAAATGAAAGACATATGATATGTGTTATTTATCTATTAAGTTTATTTGAATCTCTAAAATTTATTTGAAAATTTTAATTGCATGTACTTCCGTATAAACAATCGAGTTGGACCTATTGGATGATTATAAGAAGTACTGTATATTTTGAGATAATCTAGGAAGATTAATTTTCTAGTCACTCAATCTTGATTGATAAAAATCAAGTTAGGTGTTAGTGAAAAATGTGTGACTAAATTGTCCACCTCTGCTAAATCTCATGCTTGAGTGGGATGGTCAAAATAAGGTGAGATACAAATTGCAGCAAGGTTGAATTGGAAATTAAACAGAAGGATAATTAAATTTAAAAAAGAGCTTGGGAACAAGATTAAATTTGTATATAATTACTATATATAGCTATATAGTAAGCTAATTATTAGCAGTCAATTAAGTTGACAAGTGACCTATGCAAAAACATGATCATTATATGATAATTTGAATTAATAAATTAATATATGCGTCATAGTAATCATGCCTAAAAAAAATTTATATAGAATGAACAATTACATTTCCAAGCCTACCACAGAAGCCAATATGTAAGTTTAGAAAAACATCAATAAAAGTGGTATTCAAAACAATGTTTAAAATTGCGTAATCGGGTATTGAGGCATTTTTCGTTCGTGAGGCGAGGCGTAAGCCTCAAAATCAAAAAATTGCATAAACATAAAATGATAAATTTTGTATATACTAATGAATAAATAATATATAAAACATAAAAATGCACAAGATATGAAGTGAAATCAAAATATCCCAATAATAAGACAACATGAAATATAGTTCAACTTAAACTCCATCTTTCCTAAATCACAATATTCTTTTCATTAACATATAATTCAAAAAATAAATAGCAATGAGATATCAAATAAGAACTCATAAGTCATCAGCACTGTCATCACTAAGGGGGTCTGCATTTGAATCATCATTATGATGAACTGCTCTCTCCCCTTCCTCCTCTCCTATAGAGTCCAATGTCTCCCAATCAGGTCCTTCTTCCTCAATATCAATTATCTTCCTCTTCCCTAAATATTTTTGAACAATCTCAAAATAAATAGTGTAATACATTAATTAAAGTTTAAGAAAACTATATATTATTTATATTCCTTTTTTTATTTGTTCTTGAGTTGTGTAAATGCTTTAAGACCATCAAAGAAATTAACACTTAAATCTTCATCATGTAATTCAAACGGCATCACTTTAATTTCATCATCTACAAACTAATCATCATCAGATGCCACATCCTCGCAAAGCAAAGGATCTTCATCATCCATTAATCTTTTTTTCTTTAAATTCCTATCTCTGAGTCTCCTATTGTACATAATGTACACTAGTGAATTCATCCTCAATGTGGACAAGCGATTTCACCTCTTTGTATGCACTTGATTGTAAGTACTCCAATTTCTTTCACAACCGGATGAAGAGCAATATATCGATCTGCCGGGGGTCTAAGGGGTCGCTGACCCCTGGCGGGGTTCGACCTACCCAGTCAGGTCGCGAGGTCAAGGGGCAGCGCCCCTGCGGGGGTTTCCGGGGTTAGCACCCCCGGAACAATTTTTTATTATAAGAGTGAAAGCGCAGTGAAATTGCATTAAAAGCACAGCAAAAGTGCACCAAAAGCGTAGTGAAAGTGCACCAAAAGAACAGTGAAAGCGCAGTGAAGCAAAAACGCAATGACAATGGTAGAAAAGACTGATTGTGGAATCTTACTCAATATAATATGGAGGTCCTTATTGCAGAACCACGAAGAAGAAGAGCTTTCAGTAGTTGTTCGAATGAGACTCTAGCCCAACTCTTGTTATAAGATAACTCCAAGCAATAGGCGAAAAGCAACTCACGATGAAGGAAGCTGACGTCGAACAAAGTGGGAAAAAGGTCGCTCGAAGAAGAAGGGAGAAAACCTGTTTTCGGAAAATGACGGAAGACCTCGCGAGGGTTGGGGATTTCAAACCGAACAAATATATATTAGGTTAGCATTTTTTTTTAATTTTTAAAGGCAAACGCCTCTAAACCTTGAGGCGAGGCGTGCCTCAGTAAGCTTGAGGCATACGCCTCAAATCCTAAACTCAATGCGCAGGCTTTGAGGCTTAAAGGGGAGAAATTGTGCTGAGGTGCGCCTCTTCTTGCGCAATTTTAAACCATGATTCAAAATACAATGATTGAGGCCAAACGTACTGCATGAAATTATTAATTTGATTTCTCAGGTGATTGACAAAGTGGTATTCATTTAAAAGTCATCTTCAAGTGGTGGATTGTGGCCTAAAGTTGCCTGTGAGGTGGACCAACATTTGAGAGTTTAAAATTTTTAAACTACCAGCATTTGATGAAGCATTTAGTTCAAGTAGAGTGCAGTAAGGACCAAGATCAAAATATACTTTTATTAAAAGAAGATATTCAACAATGGTGAATGAGATATTTTGATAAGCTTTTCAATGAAGATTGTGAGAATACAATTGATTTTAGTGACCTTAGCACCTTAAATGAAAATAGATATTTTTGTTTTTATTGATGTATTAGTAAAAACTAAGTTAGAGTGGCTTTAAAAAATATGAAATCTAAAAAAGTTGTTGGACCTGATGATATTTGATGGGGGCTGTGGAGTGAACTTTTGAATTGCATAAAAGTTTAGGGCTCTATCATCCCTAAACAATACTTAGAATTTTGTTAATATAAAAATAATAAAATTCCACATAATATGTGTAAGTATACGTGTCGAATCAAGTAATAAAGTAATAGAATAGAGTGTCAACCACACAAAGAAGTATGCTTACTTGCAACAAACTACTACCGTTTACTCTAATTGCAATAATTATCCTAATGAAATAAAAATGATATTTCTGAAGATTATAGCACAGAATAAAACAGTAAAAATATTGGATATAATATTTATATAAAATATTTTGATTGATGAGTGTAAATTCATATCTTTCCAAATAAGACTCTTAATTATAGATGTGATTCAGAGCATATACATCCCTATATATTTGTCGAGCTTATAAGGGTAAAAAGTATATCTGTTGACCTCCTACAGTTATAATCTCCTTAAGAACCTAGAATATTTTACATCATATTTATAGGCATGCAAAATATTTTATCTCAATATTCTTGGTTGTTCTTTCATTACTCCATCAAGACTATAAATCACGCTATATTTTTAACTACACATATGGCTACTATTTGCATTAAATTAAGAATGGGATGATATTGAAAATATCACTTAACATTTATATGACAATAGTTTTCATTAGTACTTAACATGTACTTTTTATTATCAATCCAAAACAAAAATTAGCTAGATATAGAAAAAATAACAAGTAAACTCATTTTCATCATATTCATGAAAGAATGAAAATACAAGAAAGTGATATCACCAAAAAAGATCAACGTATCTCCTCTACGCTCCTCCCTTAACTTACAGAGTTTCTTCAAGAAAGAAAAGCTAAACACTCCAAATGATTGTATCATGTACTTCCCTAGCTTCTTTTAAATTTTACTCTAAGAGCGAACTAAAGAAGTACTCTAAAAGTACGGAATTTTAGACAAGTAACTGAACTCTCTTACAAACATAACATCATAACTGTTTATAGGATAACAGCGTTGTGGCGCTTGAAAATGTGTCACTGCGACGCCCTTAAAGTGAACTAATGTCTCGGCGTTGAAACCTTTGCACTACAGTGGCGATTGTTGATGTGGATCAGTTACTTAATGAACAATCGCATCTCTTCACTGATAGAGCATAGCCCTTCGAAGTTTTAACTGCAACGTTGTGGCAATGTTAACATTCAAGCGCTGCAGTGCCCAAGTGGAAAAAATGGCGATAGGGCATGAGATATTGTGGCGCCACGACAATTGAAAACAGAGAATCAGGCACTGCTAAGGTGACTCTTTGACGCTACAGCACTAATTATGTTATCGTCGTAGAGCTTACAAACAAAAACTCGACGTCGTAATGTCCAATTTGTGCGCCTCTACGGTGTTGAAGATGGCACTGTGGCATTATTTCGTTGGACGTCGTGATGTTGTAAGCTACTTAGAATTTTTTCCATTTTTGAATTTTCTTCTATACAAAAATAACTAAAATAACATATTTTTACTGAAAATAAAACATGTAAAACAATACATAATTTACACTTATCAATATTCCAATGGTGTGGAAATGCTAAGGAGATGAAAGAATTTCTCGACTTACGTAACTTTTCAATATAATTTTGAAAATTAAAAAGATGTCAGATGAGTGGAGTGTATTGATTCCTACTTTTAAGAATAAATATAATGCACAAGAGTGTTCAAATTATAGAAGAATTAAGTTAATGTGTCATGCTTTAAAATAATGAGAGTTATTGAGCTTAAGTTATAATGTGATACTAATGTTTCTCAAAATCAATTTGAATTTATGTCAGGTAGGTCTACTATGAAAGAATTTATTGATAGGTTTGCTAGAGAAGTATAGAGAGAATAAGGAGGGTCAATATATGATATTTATAGATTTAGAGAAAACATATGATAAAGTTCCAAGAGAAGTGCTCTAGAGAGTTCTAGAAAAAAAAAAGGTTTTAATAATGTTTATATTCACGTCATTAAGGATATGTATAAAGAAGTTGCTACTTATGTTCAAACACAATGTGGTTTGACCAAGTATTTGTTTCTCAAAATCAATTTAAATTTATGTCAGGTAGGTCTACTATGAAAGAATTAATTGATAGGTTTGATAGAGAAGTATAGAGAGAATAAGGAGGGTCTATATATGATATTTATTGATTTAGAGAAAACATATGATAAAGTTCCAAGAAAAATGCTCTAGAGAGTTCTAGAAAAAAAAAGGTTTTAATAATGTTTATATTCAAGTCATTAAGGATATGTATAAAAGAGTTGCTACTTGCGTTCAAACATAATGTGGTTTGACCAAGTATTTCCCTATTTTAGTTGGATTACATCAAAGATTAGCTTTAAGCCCATATCTTTTTTCTTCAACCATGGATGTTCTTACTACACATTTACAAGAGAAATTACCCTGGTGTATGCTTTTTGTTGATAATATTCTTCTTGATGATAAGGTTAGAGAGAGAACCTTAGGGTCTAGAGGCTTTAGTTTGAGTAGATCTAAAAACGAAGCATAAAGTGAAATTCTAGTAGTAATATATCTCGTGAAGGGATTGTGACTTTAAGCGATTAAGTCATTAATAAAAGTACATGTTTTAGATATTTAAAGTAATTTGTTCAAAGTGATGGTGTAATATATGGTGATATTATTAGTATAATTCATGTTGGATGGTTGAAGTGGAGGAATGCATTGGGCCTGTTGTGTGATAGAAAAGTACCCCTCAAACATAATCGAAAATTTTATAAGATGGTGGTGAGACCTGTAATGCCATTAGAGCTGCTTAAAACTAATTGTTGCGGAGATGAGGATGGTCAGGTGGATGTGTGGCTTCACTCTTATAGATAGAATGTGTAATGAGTATATATGTTAAAAGGTTAGAGTTGCTCCAAAGGCAGATAAGAATAGAGAGAGTTGCCTTAGATGGTTTGGTCACATAAAGAGTCAACCTTTTGATGACCAGGTTAGGAGAGTAAATGTATTATATTTAGCCTATGTTAAATAAGGTAGAGGTAGACCTACAAAGACTTGGTTAGAAATATTAGGCATTAACTCTTTTTTTATTAGATTTAAAAAAGAATTTGACTCTTAATAGGGCACAATGGATAAAAAGGATTCATGTAGCTAACCCAACGTAGTGGGATAAAGGCTTGATGTTGTTGTAGCATCTGAAGAAGCATGTGAGCCACATATTGTTAATGATTGTTAAAAATTGAGAAGATTTTAGATAACATGATTTACCTTGATAATAAAAGTGCAGTGTTGGCAATATTGTGTTAGGAGAGACTAAGAAAAGGTAGCAAGTACAACACCATAAGAAGTTTTGAATGTTTTTATCAATGAATGAATGAGATGATTTTGCGAAATTGTTCAAAGACTATTTATTCCACCCACATCTATATTAATACTATGGGACAAATTCTTTAACATGACTAGAGGATCAAAATTCATTATGATGCAGTATGAGGTAGAGTTCACATCGAAATCAAGATATGCTCCTCATTATGTCAATACTTAATAGGAAAATGCGACAAATTTTGAGATCAATTGAGACTTGCTTTATTACCTCTTGATATAAATGATTTTTCAATCTTGATAGAAAAAGATAGAAGAGTTGACCATGAGTTTGAATTATTACAAGAAAAACTGGAGCATCAATTTGGTAGAAGCAGAGAAAGTTTGAGAAGCCATTTATATGAACACCGTGTATAGAGATATATAGGACAATGTATTTTATTTTGGAAAGTGCTTTAAATGTGGAGAAGTTGGACATCTTAAAATGGTAATCCATTAGAGAAAAAAAATAGCATGCAATAAGAATATCAGGGACAAGCTCAGCAAAGGAAGTTTCAAGTAGGCAGTGATAGATCAAGACTCAATTCTATGAAAAGCCATCAATACAGAACACCGTGTATAGAGATATATAGGACAATGTATTTTATTTTGGAAAGTTCTTTAAATGTGGAGAAGTTGGACATCTTAAAAAGGTAATCCATTAGAGAAAAAAATAGCATGCAATAAGAATATCAGGGACAAGCTCAGCAAAGGAAGTTTCAAGTAGGCAGTGAAAGATCAAGACTCAATTCTATGAAAAGCCATCAATACAGGCAAAAAGGAAAACTTCAAAGAATAAGAGAAATAAATAGGCAAAAACAAGGATATTTTTCATTACACCCCAAGATGCAAAGGAATTTTTTATAAGTATGATTTAAATCTCCAATCAATATGAAACAATTCTGTTTGATTCAAATGTTTTACATTCATTTTTTTATATATATTTTACCAATTTACCAATTGAAATTATGTTCTTTTTAACTAAATTGCATGTTATGATGCCATCTGGAGATAGCATACATGCAAAAAGAAGATATATTGTAGACAATGATATCCAACGTAGAAAATTATTGGCTGTGTTCGCTACAGACTAACGAACCTCGCTAGTGGAAAGAGTGTCAGAAGATTTTCAATGGGAATCCTCGACTCTCATTCCACAGGCTGAACTTACGGATACAAATGAACTAAGTCGAGCCAAGGAAGAGCTTGCTCAAAATTGAGCTCATTTGTCATAACCATGCTCTAGCTCGAGCCCAATTCGATTATTCATATTACTTTTTAAATCTTGATTCATTTAAAATTATGATTTTTTAAACTTGACTTGAACTCAACACTATTGTTGCCAGGTCCCAAGTCCTAGATGAGAAAAGTGAAGGGTTGCGTTAGGTAGTCGACAGCCAGCGTAAAATTTGTCGAATAATAATGACATGAATCTTTTAAAAAATTGTGTTAATGTTAGGGTGTCCCCTTGAAGGGACACGCTGTATAGCCTAAATACAATAACAAGTGTGCAAGGGCCGCTGCACTGGCGCTTGGGTGCAGTGTTAAATAGGCAAGGGTTCCCACATCAAGGACGGATGTGGGCAGAGAAGCTAGTCCATGAAATTAAAATTAGGATAGGAACTTGGAATATATGTTCCCTTACATAAAAATTAATGGAATTAATAGATATTATGATTAATAGGAAGTTAAATATTCTGTGCATTCAAGAAACTAAATGGGTTGGAGAGAAGGCTAAGGAGATTGATAGTTTAGAATTCAAACTTTGATATTTTAGTAGGAGTCGTACTAGAAATACTGTAGGTGTTATTATAGATAAGAGTTTGAAGGATAATGTTATAAAAATTAAAAGAATTGGAAATAGAATTATAGCTTTAAAGATTATTGTTGATGCTAAAGATTGTTAATATTATAAGTGCTTATGCTCCTCATATACGTTTGGATATGAGTTAAAAATTAAAATTTTGGAATGACTTAGAAGAATTAATACAAAAGATGCCTCTTGAAGAAAGACTTTTTATTGGAAGAGATTTAAATGGACATATTAATAGAGAGGTAGATAATTTAAAAGTATTCATGGTGATCATGGGTTTGGAACGACAAATGAAGGTGGCAAGACCATATTAGATTTTTGTTTAGTTTATGATTTTTTAATTGATAATACCTTATTTAAGAAAAGGAATTATCATCTCATCACTTATAAAAAAGGATATAGTACAACTCAGATTGACTATTTTCTTATAAGAAAATTAGATCGTTTGGATTGCAATTATTGTAAAGTTGTTCCAAGTCAAAATTTATCTACTCAACATCGATTATTAGTTTTGGACATTAAGATAAAGGGGCAGAAAATAAAAAATAAAGTAAAACGATATTCTAATATTAGATGGGGGCATTTAAAGAATATTAACAAAAATATTTTTGAGAGTAAGATTTTAAATCTTAAGTTTTTATCTGTGCATGAGGATGCTAATGTTATGTGGGAAAAAGTAGCTAGTTATATTATAAATATTGCAAAAGATATGTTTGGAGTATCAAAGGGAAAAGCTCCTAATAGTAAAAATAATTAGTGGAGGAATCCAAATGTTCGTGAAAAGATTAAAAATAAGAAGATTTATTATAAAAATTAATTTAATTGTAAAAACTCTAATAATTTGGAAAGAAATAAAGATGCTCGTAAGAAATCTAAGAAAGAAATATGCATTGCAAAGTTCTTAGCTTTTAGTGATTTATATAATAGATTAGATACAAAAGAGGGAGAAAGATATATGTATAAGATAGCCAAACAAAGAGATAGTAGTAAGGATTTAGTTCAAGTGAAGTGTATTAAGGATGAAGATTAAAATATACTTTTCTTAGAAGATGATATTCAACAAAGGTGGGCGAGATATTTTGCTAAACTTTTTAATGAAGATTGTGAAAATAAGATTGACTATAATGACCTTAGCACCCTAAATAAAAATAAAGATTTCTGTTTTTATCGACGTATTAGTAAAACCGAAGTTAGAGAAGCTTTTTAAAGAAAATGAAGGGTGGAAAAGCTGTTGGACCTGATGATGTTCAAATAGAGGTGTGTAAATGCTAAGGAGATAAAGAAATTTCTTGGCTTACTAAACCTTTTAATACTATTTTGAAAACTAAAAGATGCAAGATTAGTGGAGAATGAGTGTGTTAATTCTTATTTTTAAGAATAAAGGTGATGCACAAGATTGTGTGAATTATAGAGGAATTAAGTTAATGTGTCATACTTTAAAACTATGGGAGCGAGTTATGGAGCATAGGTTGCGGCATAATACAAATGTTTCTCAAAACCAATTTGGGTTCATGCCGGGTAGGTCGACTATGGAAGCCATACATTTATTAAAAGTTTTGATTGTGAAATATAGAGAAAATAAGGAATATCTACATATGATATTTATTGATTTAGAAAAAGCATATGATAAAGTTCCAAGATAAGTGTTATGAAGAGTTCTTGAAAAGAAATGAGCTAATAACGCTTATATTCAAATCATTAAAGATATGTATGCAGGGGTTATAACTAATGTTCAAACACAAGGTGGTTTGACCAAGTATTTCCCTATTTCGGTTAGGTTACATCAAGGATCAGCCTTAAGCCCATATTTTTTTACTTTAGTCATGGATGTTCTCACTAGACATTTGCAAGAGCATGTACCTTGGTGTATGCATTTTGCTAATGATATTCTTCTTGTTGATAAGACTAGAGAGGGAGTTGAAGGTAAACTTGAATTATGGAGGTCAACCTTAGAGTCTAAAGGTTTTCACTTGAGTAGATCTAAAACGGAATATATGGAGTGTAATTTTAGTGGTAATGGACCTAATGAGGGGATTGTGACTTTGGGCGATCAAGTCATTAATAAGAGTACATGTTTAGATACCTTGGATCTATTGTTCAGAGTGATGGTGAAATAGATGGGGATATTATCAGCAGAATTCAAGTTGGATGGTTGAAGTGGAGGAATGCATCGGGTTTGTTGTGTGATAGAAAAGTACTCCTAAAACTTAAGGAAAAATCTACAAGATGGTGGTGAGATCTGCAATGCTTTATGGTGCCGAATGTTGGCCACTAAAAGAGAAGCATACTACTAAGTTAAGTGTGACAGAGATGAGGATGCTCAGGTAGATGAGTGGTTTTACCCTTAGAGATAGGATACGAAATGAGCATATACATGAAAAGGTTGGAGTAGCTCCAATAGAAGAAAAGATTAGAGAGAGTTGCCTTAGATGGTTTGGTCACATAAAACGACAGCCTTCCGATGTCCCGGTTAGGAAAGTAGAGGTATTAGATTTGACTTATGTTAAGAAAGGGAGAGACAGACCTAAAAAGACTTGGTTAGAAAATATTATAAATGATATTTCTTTATTAGATTTAAAGAAGAATTTGACTTTTAATAGCACACAACAGAGAAAAAGGATTCATGTAGCCGACCCCACGTAGTGGGATAAAGGTTTGTTGTTGTTGTTGTTGTTGTTGTTGTAAACTTGACTTGAACTCGGCTCGTTAACTATCAAATGAGCCTTATCAAGTCTATTCATGACCAACACTATTAAGCACGTTGATACTTATCTAAGCAACAAGTTTTATCGAGCCTATTAATGAGCAGATTATACAACCGAAAGAACACTTAATAGATTTCACCTAGTTATAATCTTTTAAGGACAATATTGCATTGAAAAAAATAGCAAATGAGAAAAAAATGCTTAAGCTAATTAAAGATACTTAGAATAAGAAAGGAGTTACTATTATTTGTGATGGTTGGACCAATCCCCAAAGAAAATTTACAATTAATTTTATGGCTCTTACAGGAACCTGAGCCTATGGCTATAAAGGTTATTAACTATGAATGAGTGTATAAAAATAAGTTATACATTACAAATCAAAACAAAGAAGTAAATACGAGAGTAGGTTCATCTATCGTGGTTCAAGTGACCACCAACAACAGTCTAATTTGTTGAGATGTAGGAATTCTAATTGAGACTCAATACTCTCATTTTTTGAACTCCTTATGTTGTTTGCATATTGAAATTTGCATTTAAGTTGTGCTCCAAAGAATATAAAAGGTCATGAGATCATCTATGAATAATGTAATTGGATCGCAAACATAGTAGACAATGCAAACTTTATAAAGACATTCATCATAAATCACACAATGAGAATGTCAATTTGTAATGATTTTGTGAAGTTAAAAATGTTGACAATGGAAAGGACGTTTTTTTTTTACCAATCATTATGCATATATGATTCAAAATAATAACATAAGAATTATAGATCATGGTGATTAGTTATAGGTGGACATTTATAAAGAAGATGATAAAGACAAGACAAAATTTGTGAAGAACAAAATATTGGGTGACTTATGGTAGGATAAAAAATATATATATTATTGTTTTTACAAAGCCAATATATGACATGTAAAAAGTTTTTGATACTAACAAGCATTATCTCCACCTTATGTATGACATGTGTGATTCTATGATAGAAATGATGAAAGGTATCTTATATCAACATGACAAAAAGAGGGCAATAAGGACTCCACCTATAAGGTGGCATGTGACATTATTCTATAAATATGGAATAAAAACAAAACTCCTATTCATTGTATAGCTCACTCGATCAATCCAATGTAACTATTAATATTCTCATTATTCTTTGCCTACCACATTTCATAACTATGATTCCTACTTATTAGATGAATTCTTTTATTAGGTATTATAGCCATGCTTGACTAAGTGGAGCTCTAAACTATGTTGCCCCACGGAAAGATATGGAGAAATCAAATAAGTGGAACAAAAAAATTCTCTAAATACTAATAGAGATCAATGATTAATTTGGAGTTCGTTGACTTCTTTGAATTTAGTGGTTCTTTTGTTGATCAAACTCTATAGCTTCTAAAGGCACTACAAATGGAAAAGTTTGATGAATAATTTATGGTGTTGACCCATGATTGCAAAGCTAAGCATTTTATATTATTAGCTCAACCAAATTCCTCATCCTATTACAAAAAAAAAATCAAACATACTTTAATAAAGGGTAATATTAACCACAATGGATATGAAAATACATGAAATCGCTAATCTCCCTCTTAATGAGCCATCTTTTTCTATATAAAGGTGAAGGTTTCATTAAAGAGGGCACGATTGGTAATGCTAATGATGATCGTGGAGTGCGTAAGCTCCAATTATTTCGAAGAGGTCATTGATATTTATTTGTTTTATAGATTTGTTGATACTTTGCAAGCAATACAAATATTGAAAAGATATGTGACAACTGAAAAGGATTAATGAATATTCATGTCATCAAGCGTTTATTTTATTGCGAATAAAATTTATTTTTCTTTTACCAGCAAAAGATTTATTTTGTGAAATATATGTATATGATATTATACTTCATCCTATAATGTCTTTAGTAGAGAATAGTAGAAATTATATATTTCATATTAATAGTTTATAAAGCATAACATGTTCATAACATGTCATATCCTATTTTTAACAGTTACGTTATACTACCATATCTGTCTCATGTCATAGTTGCACCCTCATGTATGTGTTCGTGCTTTATACATAAGAGAGAGAAAATATCACCATGAGTATATATGTCATATAATACCTCTAATGTTCATTTTGTCCCTCTTCCTCTGTTTAAAATTGCGCAATGAGAGGCGCGCCTTTGCGCAATTCCTCCCAAAAACGCCTCATAGCCTATGCAATTTTGGTCTTGCAAGAGGCGTACGCCTCACAGGGGCTGAGGCGTGATTTTATTGCATCTACTTTCTTATTTTCCATTATTGCTATTATTTTCCTGCTAAAACCCTTAATTTTTCATTTACGCAATTCTGTGTTCGTGAGGCTTACGCCTCAGACCGCCTCGAGGCTTACGCCTCGCCTCACGGACGAAAACCGCCTCGAGGCGCAGTTACGCAATTTTAAACCTTGCCCTCTTCCAATTACAAAATCTAAAAATAATTGGAAAGAATTGGTTAAGTTCTTCATTCTAATATCTGTGTAATATTTAGAAAATCCTAAGAGAGCTTCAAATAAAAAATATGCAAAATAAGGAAATAATAATTACATAATAATTATAAAAAATCATAAAATGTTGAGTTAGTAAAATAATTATAATAATTAACAAATTGATAAATAGTCAATAGGGATCCCACAAATCAATAAAGTGATAATATAAGAGAAAGAAAGAGGAAGAGAATATTGATAAGTGTAGATCCTATCTGAAAAACATTATGATAGCATTTCATACTCACCCTCAACCAATAAATGGATGACATTCTATGATTGCGTGATAATTTTTAAAAAAATGCCCGAAATAACTCTTTGGTGAGAATGTCGGCTAGTTATTCATATGTGATTACGAACAAAGTATAGATACAAACACTATCAAGCTTATATTTTATAGAGTGTCCATCAACTTCAATATGCCTTATATGGTCATGTTACACAAGATTGCATATAATATTGATGGTTGACTAGTTATTACAAAAGAGCCTCATATGAAAGTTTGTGAAGGTTGTTGAACCTTTAAAATAGCTCGAGGCTAATCAAGAGGGGGTGAATGGGATATTTAAAAAAAATTCTTTAAAAAATTTTTCACACACACACACAATAACCGACACACCGGATGCGGAAATAAGCAAATTACACAACAATGAAATAAATCAGATTTTTCAACCACATATATAATTGCATAAAAATAAAGTACATAAAATAATCAGAATGAACACACAAGAATTTATAGTGGTTCAATCAATCTGACATACGTCCACTCCTTTGAGACTCCCTCTCCAAGTATTACACTAAACAGTAATGACTCTCATTTTGCTCTCACAGCAAGGCGGAGAAGCTCGTACAGACGCTGTTTCACCAACCTAGTGCGGCAGAAAACCGTGACTCTTTTACAGGCAGAGAACCTCAACTCTATTCCCCCCCCCCCTCACACCAAGTGATGGTAGAGAACCACAACTCTATTTTCACCCTCTAGGTGATGGTTAAAAAATCAAGATCTTTGTTGAAGAACTTCTCTGGAACCACAGAGAATCAAGGCAGACGCTTGTACATACTAGGCAAGATTCTTGCTTAAAGCAACCTTATGAATCACCTCACAACTTCTCCCTCTCTTATCTCACAAAGCTCTCCTTCTTCTGTCCCTTAAGGCTCTCTTTCTTGAAGTCTAAACAGTCAAAGATTTTTTAATAAGAGTATTAGAAAATTTAAGTAGTGGGCTTCAAGAAACCCTAATTTTCAAGAGTTCCATCTCTGTTCGTACCGTACGATACAAGCATAGTACAGTACGATCAGTACAAAACTAATTTTGTCCAGTGGTCGTTCAAACGAATTGTTTATAACTCACAACACGTTGTACCGTACGATCATAAGAGTCAAACACTTATATTCAAATCATTAAAGATATGTATGCATTAGCTTATATTAAAATCATTAAAGATATGTATGCATGAGCTATTACTTGTGTTCAAACACAAGGTGGTTTGACCAAGTATTTCCTATTTCAGTTGGATTACATCAAGGATCAGCCTTAAGTCCATATCTTTTTGATTTAGTCATGGGTGTTCTGACTAGACATTTGCAAGAGGATGTACCTTGGTGTATGCTTTTTGCTAATGATATTCTTTTTGTCGATAAGACTAGAGAGGGAGTTGAAGGTAAACTTGAATTATGGAGGTCAACCTTACAGTCTAATGATTTTCTCTTAAGTAGATCTAAAGCTGAATATATAGAGTGTAATTTTAGTAGCAATATACCTAGTAAGGGGATTGTGACTTTGGCCGATCAAGTCATTAATAAAAGTACACGTTTTAGATATCTTGGATCTATTGTTTAGAGTAATTGTGAAACAGATGGGGATATTATCAACAGAAGTCAAGTTAGATGGTTGAGGTGGAGGAATGCTTCAGGATTGTTGTGCGATAGAAAAGTCCCCGTCAAACTTAAGGGAAAATTCTATAAGATTGTGGTGAGACCTGCAATGCTTTATGGTGTCGAATGTTGGCCATTAAAAGAGAAGCATAATACTAAGTTAAGTGTTGCAGAGATGAGGATGCTTAGCAGGATGAGTGGTTTAACCCTTAGAGAAAGGATACGAAATGAGAATTTAACTTTTAACATGACAAAATGGCGAAAAAGGATTCATGTAGCCGACCCCACATAGTGGGACAAAGGCTTGATGTTGTTGTTGTTCTTGTATCCTATTACAAGTCAAATTCTCATCTAAATCTAATAAAGAAAGGTAATTTCTAATATTTTTTAACCAAGTCTTTTTAGGTCTACCTCTACCTTTTTTAATATAAGTCAAATCTAATGCATCTACTCCTAACCAGGTCATCGGAAAGCCGCCATTTTATGTGATCAAATCATCTAAGGCGACTCTCTCTAATCTTGTCTTCCATTGGAGCTACTCCAACCTTTTCACGTATATACTCATTTTGTATCATGTCTTTAAGATTAAAGCCACTCATCCACCTAAGCATACTACACAAATTGATGAGTTCACAAAATAGTTAGAATAGCCCACAAATTGATGGATACCTATTAAGGGTCCCTTGAATCAATGAGATGGCAACAGAAGAGGAAGGAAAGAAAGACCAAGTCTTAGTGAGTGTAGGTCCAAGCTAGCGGAAATCATGCAGGCATTTCACAATGTTGAATAAGTTTTCACAATGTTGAATAAGTTCGAAGCATCTCAATTAATGAGCCAATTCTCTCATTGTCATTCATAAAATTCTACACAGCTTTGGATTCTACGTATCACCTGAAGTGCGAAATAAAAACTAAAATTCAAATCATTAAACATGGATGTATTTTCCCACTCATGTCACATATCAACAAGCCAAGCAAAAGAACATACAAGGCCTAATGGAAAGCCAGATACACGCAATTAACAGACATGACATTATCTTAGAGAGAAAATATCAAATGGTATAACATGGATATATAAAATGGCAAATATTTCCTCATTTTGAATACCTGAAACACCCATAAAATCAGAAGCTTTTGATTCCCTCTGGACAAAGACACAACCAAGGCATTTGCTGCAGACCAAAGAAATTCAATAGCAAAATAATTTATCTTGCCAAAGATCTTAAGTACAACTCAGAAAGTATAACATATCATAGAAATAGAGAAAATATAAACATACAGAATAATAGGCATCAAAAGAGAACCTTCATAAATAATTGAACTATAGCCTCATGAATAAAAAAATCTAGCTAGATATTCGGGTAGGAATTAACCTAATAATCCCAACTAGAGGAAGCTTGGCTACTGATCTCTTGGGTCGTCAAATCCAATATCAATTTGTATGAGCAAAAATAAAAAAGATAATACGTCAGGCAAAAGTTGCGAAGTAAAACAAAGTCTACATCCTGTAAACAGCAAACATTGAAAATTACAAAGGTCCAAAATGACATTTGTTGGATTACCTTGGCAACAAAACTGGGAAAAGAAGATGACATGTGATAGAGAATATCCAAATACGATACATGGTTCGATACAATCACCCCTGCTCTTTTAAACTCATCGGTTTGCTCACTGTGCTCATCCTGAACACAAATGGAATGGAAAAATATATGCATATTTAGCCCAAAACATATAGATCAATTAAGAATTAAACTTATACTTGGAAAATAAGTAATAATTCGATTTTAAATGTCAACATAAACCATCAGCATTAGCTTATTACTCATTCTTGCAAAAATCATGCCAAATTTATTTGAAGAACATAATTATTAAACCTAGAAATAGAACTAAATAGAAACAAATTTGGCAATTAAAAGAAACACAACAGAAAAAAAAAAAAAGAATGCAATTAGTTATTTCTTCTACTTAAAAAGATATGGTTCTCGAGTTGGAAACTCATGCATAAATCTTACTCATAGGCCAAGAAAGTAAGTTCATTTTAGTTCAATCCACCAAAAAGTATAGATCAAGTGAAATTCCACAACAGGTATGATTCACTTAACAACAAAGAGAATTATCTAATCAAAAACAGCACAATGACATGAAGGATGTGCATTAGATCATGGTAATAAGACTAGAAATGCTATACCAAATGAAAATGATCATGCTGCATTTTTCTCTGTGATGAACCTATGGATGTTGAAGAAGCTTTAACAAATGAATTTTGGTCGATACCTCTGCCATAGGAATTGAATCAATTCATTAGGGATGATCATTGAGAGTTAATTCCATGACCTACGGTATGAAGTGTTATAGGAAGAATATGAATATTTCAGAATAAACTCAATGATATAAATATAGTAAGTTAGGAATAAAGCCACAATTTTAGCAAAAGGTCTTAGTGAGATAGAGAGTATAGATCTTGAGGAGACCTTTATACATATAGCTTATCTCGAAGCCTTACATTGCTACTATCTTTTGTGTGCTTTAGGGGCTTTAGACTTTGTCAAATGGAGGTTAACTATACTTTTCTAAATGGCATTTCTTAGGATGACAAGTTCGTGAAATAACCCCTTGGATTTGAAAATGTAAATCATTTGGATCACATCTTTAAACTTAGAAATGTAAATCAAGTAAGCACAATAAGCATGGTTTGATAAAATGAGAACCTTTTTCGCTGAAGCATACTTGTAAGGGGATTGTAAATTTTAGCTAAGTTTTGAAAATACTAATTCTCGCATGCTTGTTTTCCAGATTTATGTAGATGATATTTTTGTAGGCTCCACTTATGAAACATCGTGTATCAAGTTTTCTCAAAGTATATAGGCAATTTTTTTTTAATGAGAATGAAAGGATAACTTATCTTTTTCTTATGCTTTCTAGACAAGAGGAAGAACTTTCCTAAGTCAAACCAAATAAATTTATGAAACTATTAAGAAATTTGACATCAAGATATTCAAGGCTGCAAGAAATTATGAGCCAATCCATTTAGCAAGAAGAATCCCAAAGAAAAATCTGTGATGTTAAGCAGTATGGGAGCATGATAGCCTCTTTATTATACCTTAGCGAGCTGACCTGACATTATTTTCAATGTTTGTTTGTGAGCTCGTTTCCAAACAGATCTAATAAAGTTTCATTTGATTGCAATTAAGCACATATTTACGTATCTTATGGTTACACTTGGTTAAGTTGTTTACTATCCGAAGCATGATATTTCATTTGATCTTGTTGGGTTTTTTTTTTCAATTGACTTTGTTGGTTGCAAAGTAAATAGGAAGAGCATATCACAAATTTATTAATTTATTGGATATTCCCTTATCTTTTAGTCTAGTAAGGGGTTGTTTGGTTGGAGGAAAAGTGAATACAAAGCATAATGAATGCTTTGCTTCATCACTTTTGGTGTTTGGTTGGTCATGAAGTGAAGTGAAGTAAATTCCTAATGTATTCGTAACTCACCGCGTTAATTCATTTTCCATGTAAAGCAAACTTGCTCAAAACCAAGCGAAAAAAAGAATTCCGCGGGCGAGATAGAGCAGCCGGTGGGAACACATTTTTGTTTCTTCCTCCTCTGACGGGAACCATCTTCAAGGTACCCAAGAGTGGAGAGCTCAGCCTCTATTGCCTTCCGCACATGAAATCACGCCACGCCACCCATAGATTTTCTTCGCACAAGCATTTGGTTTGTATCCATATCCCTCTCCCTCCTCTCAATCCGCTCAAAGGCAAGTAATTTTGAAACGACGATGTTGTAACTCATCATTCGTCTTGTCGTAGCCGGCGGTTCTTGCTTATTCGGCTGTGACAACATTGGCTTATTCGAGAAGGATGCGGAGATCCGGAATGGGCCCGGGAAGTATACGATGAGAGGTAGATGATTGGGTGGGGAAGATGCGGATAATCTGCGTTGTTTGCAAGAGTGCTCCAATTGTTCTCTTCTGCTCAAGGTACCCAAGATGTTCCAATATCTTTTGAACCATTTTGTTGTGGACTATATTGTTTTAATTTTCTTGGCTATTCGTTCATAATTTTCTAGGCCGGCGAGAACACATTTTTGTTTTCGGGAGGATTTTTTGGACTATTAAGCTTACGCATTGCTACAGATGCCATTTTCATCTTCTCACATCTCACCATTTACTTGTAATTCAAAAATTGTTTCTTATTCTAATTGTTATTTAGTGAATTTTAGCAATGAAGAGTAAAAGATCAAGAGCTGAAAATCATCTATCCCAAGGAGAGGATTGAAAATGAGGAAGCCTATGACCAATATTGGATATCACTGATTAAGGATACAAAACTGTCACTACAAGAAAATCACTCCTAAAATTTTTCTTGATACGATTCTTCAGTTTATCATTCCTCTCACACATCCATACCATTTGAAATTTCTCTTCATCATTTTTTGCAAATCTTCATGTTAATGCACAGAGCATAGTAACCACTCTCTCTCTTTATATGCAATTGCCAAGTCAAGATAACAACCAATAACTTTCAAAAGAATTTGCATATCACAAAAAATAGTTTCAACCACATGTTGCCTTAGTATGATTGGACGAATGCAAAATCTATCATTTGAAACATACTTATGCGTCTTGGAAGTAAAAACAACAAAATAGATAGAAGAAAAAAGTAAGAATACAAATATGGGGGCTGAGTTTTTATTGCCTCTTCAATAATAACGAAAGATATAATTGATCTACAATTCGAGAGGTAGATCGGCTCTCCCACAACCCTAGCCGACACTAGGAATCTCACACACAACCTTAGAAAATAAACTCAGCTTACATCTCCCACTAACCCTAAACAAAACACACCCTTAAATAGCCCTCAAACACAATAAGCACAATTGAAACCTTCCTAGACACAATTAGAAAACATTCCTAAATAATTAAAACCTTCTTAAACAGCATAAACATAATTAGGAAACTTTAATAAAAAGCTTCCCCTTGATTCCACCTCCTTACATAGTGAAAAATAGCTATCCTGGGCCCCATAAGGGGGGCCGAAATCTACCCTTCTGCTACCCTGGTTCCGCCCAGCCAAAGGGCTAGTTTGACTAGGGCTGGGCCGGTCAGTTGGGCTAATCTGGGCCAGACCACGAAATCTACCCTTCTGCTACCCTGGTTCCGCCCAACCAAAGGGCTAGTTTGACTAGGGCTGGGCCGATCAGTTGGGCTAACCTGGGCCGGTCTGGCTACGATGGCCAATTATACCTCAAGTAAATGGACTTGTAACATACCTCAAGTAAAGGGACTTGTAACAAATGCTCATGTTATCCAAAATATGCTTTGTTGTAATATCATTTCTAAAGCCAATTATAGAATGAACAATACACCACACACATCACCACTCACCTACTTTTGTATAGCTCAATGAGAATTTAATATTACAAACACTCTCATTCTCTATTAAGCATCTGACTTCTATCCATAATACTAACATTAAAGGGAAAATGGCCAAAATGGTTTCTTGACTCTTCATGGAAGACCAAAATAGTCCACAATTATATTAAAGGATCATTTTGGTCCCTCAACTCTTTAAAGAGGAGCCAAAATAGTCCCACCATGGGACTCTATTTTGATTCCTCTTTGAAAACTTGAGGGACAAAAATGATACTTTAATATAATTAGGGATCATTTTTGTCCTTCATAAAAAATTAAGGGACCATTTTGGTCCTTTTCTCTAACATTATAGATCAACCAACTTTGACTATTAGTGATATCATTGCATTTATCTTGAAATTAAAATTCACCATATTATATCAATTAGCCAAACCACATTCACGTCTTTTCTCCAATCATTCATTCCATATTATTTATATTGAAAGACTGAGCATTAGGGACATCAATGGTAGTGTTGAAGAAGGCGAAGAAATAGCTCCACCACCTCCTCCACAAGAACAACATTAGCATGCTTGTTCTCAAGATTCTTAGACGAAATATTTTCCTATAAAATTTAAAATTAAGAAAAATATTTCACCAGAAGATGAAAGGTGGCAGCAATAATAATAATGATGTGATGCAAATCATACATGGTTCTAGGGCAAAATTATTTATGTCAGAGATTTATGATATCGCCCATCATGACCATCATATTAATGACTAACCAGAGCATACTCTTATTTTTTATTAACAATATGAATTTGTATCCCTTTTGTAATGTCAAAAAGTAGATCCATCATGTTATCAATTGTTAAAACTTATTTTACATATGTCAGATCAATGTGAGGAGGGTGCTCACGTGTCTATATCTATCTACTACTTCAGTGTTCACTTGCTACTTGTTCTAGCTAGTTTGTCCTAATATACTATTTATAAGTTTTCACTTAATTATTTCTATAAGCGTACCTAAATTTGAACATCATAATTTTCACTTAATATTAACATCTATGCATAAACTAAAGACTTTACTATCAAACCAAAATGATTGTAAAACCAAAGTATATTTGTCATCATAAAAAATGAGAAGACTGAGAACCACATGAGCTTAAGCATCAATTAGACTTTCGATAATCACAAACATAATTTGATCAAGGGCAATACTTCTGTATTTGAGTAAAGGTGCAAATCAGTTTTGTTCAACAAGAGTTTCGTAAAAATATAATCAAATGCTAAAAAAATCCATGATTCAAATTGAAGCTAATGACAAATCAGCTTGAATGTATAGAATCTGTCATGCCATAAATTCAAGCATCAACAAAAACTTAATTTAATCTTCTTTTATTATTTTATTCATGAATGAGGAAAGGACCAAAATGGTCCATCAATTCTTCGTGAGGGGCCAAAATGGTCCACAACTATTTTGAGGGATCAATTTGTCCCTCAACTCCTCCAAATAGGACTTTTTATTTTGTCGTCAATTTTAAATGAAAAAGTGAGATGGTCACGAGGGTATTATCGGAATAAACTAAGAATGTTCTAAGAGATAGTCCCACAGCGCAGAGCAACATATTAGTGAATCCTCAAGGTACAGTCAAGCCCTTCTTCGACCCAAGCAACCAAGCAACTAAACCTAGGGGTAAATCTAGCATCCTGCATAGCAGAGTAGCATCTCGCAGTGCAGACCAGCGGCATGCAACACACAACCTCCACTTCGGCTACGACCCCCAGTGTCTCACAACGCATCGCGTCGATTCCATAGTCCTGCAACGGCGATCGCATCTCGCAGGATCGATCGCATCAATCCTGCAGCACATCCCCAAAGAAGTAATTGTGTCGATCCCTAGCGTTCCGTCGATCGCAGTCAATCCCAACATCCGTCAAGGACTTAGCATGGATTCTCCCTTGTTTAACTCACATAATAGGATTTGAGCCCCTCGTAAATCTCACGGCAGAATAAATCATTTGTTTGTCTAACTTTGCCATAAATCTCGGTTTTACTAAATCATGTAGTTCAGCGGATTTATGGGATTTGGCCAAAAAAGAGCTTGAAAGGGAGAAAGTTACCTTTACAGCGAGCGAGCTCTAGTGTTTGCTTCCAATCAAAATGTCATAACTTACGATCCGCCGGAAAGGGAATCTCATCGAAGGAGCGAAGTCGAACAGCAACGAAGGAGCTGAAGAAGCGACTCGTAGAATTCTTAAGTGATTAGTAAGATAATTTATAATTAAAGCTAACTAAAAATACTTAAATAATTAATTAAATTGTTAGTGGGATTATTAGTTAAATAATTAGTTATTTCAAAATAATTAGAATGATTAAATATAATTTCAAATAAAATAATTACTTAATAACATTATAAATAATACTTAGATAATTAATTAGTATAACAATATTTAAATGATTAAAGAGATAAATAAAAATATAATGAGTAATTAAAACTAATTAAATAATATTTTAAAATTAATTAAAGCATTAGTAAGAGTATTAGTTAAATAATTATTTATTTAAAAAAGTAACTTATTAATTTGAGAATTATTAATATAACTATATATCAAATGCTTATTAAACTTACACATATACAAGTAATTTAATAAATAACACTATAACTGGTAATTAAATTATTTACTAATTAAGCAATTTTCTAATTAAATTATGTATCATTAAAATTTAACAATAATCCTGCTAAAGTTAAATCCTACTTTTTCCAAACAACCCCTAAGAGTTGACGAGACGAGTATATTGAAACTAAACTTTTTGAAATTATTAAAACTAAAAATAGTTATAATTTTTTATTAAAGAAAAGTTTAATAAAATTTTTCAAAAAAATATAATCCCTAAAAATTTACATTTACATTTATTAAATATTTTGATTAAAAAAGACCAAATTATCCTCATATTTAACACCATCAAATCTACCATTAGATGGAAGGACCAAAAAAAGGTCCCCTTTGGAGGAGTTGAGGGACCAAATTGGTCCCTCAAAATAGTTGGGGATCATTTTGATCCCTCACAAAGAGTTGAAGGACCATTTTGATCCTTTTCTCATTCATGAATTATTATGCTAAAAGTATGGATAAATTTTAGAATGACTTGCACACATATAATTAAAATCAAATCATTACATTATATTAGTAAATAAATAAAAAATTTGCCAATTCACATTGTATGATATTAATCATAACGTATTATTTGCCAAAATTCAAATCATAGCACAACCTATTAAATGATAATCAATTGCATTAATTAGAGCAATATATGGTACATATTGTAAGATGACAATCATAATGTACCACCTTCGTGACTTGCTCTAAAATGAACAAATCATAATGTATGATTCATGATCGGCAATGTGATCACCCAGTAATTTGAAATTTGAAATTATTATATGTATTGATGACTGATAGATTGTGCATTAATATATGTTTTGAAAAACAGCCCTCAAGAGAAAATAACAAAAAGAAAAAAAAAACTAAGGCTAGTTTCACTCCCAAGTCATTTCTCTTTCTAAAGTTTTATTCCTCCACTTGCAAATCTAACTCTGTGAGGTTTGTGTACTAATGAAAGAGAGATCAAAATCTCAAAGTATTCACCTTCTCCAAAAGAAGATTAATAATATTTTGTGCAAGAGTGGTCAGTTCCACACCTTGATGATAGGGTATTGCAACCTAGTGATTTGTGCTAATAGTGCCAAGCTTCTCTCCTTTGAGCTAAAACATTGGGTGACTTCATTGCCCTTCAAAATGTGTTTGTTGAGAGGCTTCTCCACCTACAGATGCAAAAGAGAATAAGTGAAACTCTTTAGAGGAGGATTAGGGGAGTGGATGTAAGGCTTCAAGTGGTTGAATCACTATATTTTAATTTGCATCCTTTATATTTTTCACACTTTATTTATAGTTATTTATCATATTGCATTCATTCCTAAATTGTTGTGCAATCAAAGAAAGGTTTTAATATTATTTCTAAAATAATCCAATTCACCATCCCTTTAAGTTCATGTCATTATATTCTTTTTTACTGCGCATCTTGTCCTATATCGCATTAATAAACCCTAGACCCTTAACTGACATACACCAAATAAAACCTGTCAAGGTATGGTAATCATTCAAGCAATAATCTCATAGTTAGGATTATCCTCACACAGCACTAGCTCTTCCGATTGATGCATCAAATAGTTAATCACCAATAACATGTGACGTAGCATGTGGCGAAGAGAAGGTTTGCCTGTGCCAAAATGAGAGATGAATTAAAATGATGCAGACAAGAATACAAAGAATGAAAAAATGAGAATTATGTAGATAGGAAGTGGGAATGATAGGATAATAGATGGTAAGAAGCATGAGAAAAAGTTCTTCCTACACATATTCAATCATGGTGATCATTAGAAGTGGTAACAAGGTGTCAAAACAAGATTGGATTTTTTTTTTTTTTTTTTTTTTTTTTTGCTTGGATAATTTGAACTATATATACCCCCAAGTGTCATCGATAAGCAGCAGTGATAAAATCAACCATATGCCCTCTTTTCCAGCATGCTCTTCATCTTTTTTTGTTCTCCAGATCAGGACAATAATCTTAGAAAGTAGTAGGTTGCATTTAGGTGCCTGGCCGATCAAGGACATTAGTGGATTGATACTGCACTGCCTAAAATTCATCAAGGCAATTTGTACATCCATAAGCACCAATATCAAAACGTTTTATCACAATTTACTCCTAGCATAAGTTTCCATAAGTTGTTCCACTACTTACCCATTCTTAAACACCTATATTTCCGTATCTAGATGTAAGAAAGGACTCATAACTAACACCATAGTCTACTCTGCCCTTTGTAGCAAGTTTGTCCACAATGCACAGAATTGATCAAAGATCGAAATTTTTGCAAATGTTCAATAAGTACACAGCAGATAGGTGCAAACTATTTCACAGCTAAATATTCGGGAAGACTTGATAGGAAAATCATACTTCTCATGGCATGACAGCACTAGTTTGCCTCCGTATTCTGCATGGTAACTTTAATTCATACTTGGATTCAATTTTAGTAGGATTTATTAAATCCTGTAAATTCGGATTTAGTAAATCCTAGGCTCATAAATCCTGAATTGTGTTTGGTATGACAACTTTTAAAAAATGTTAAATCTAAAGAAGTTTGACAACATATTATAGGATTTAAAACAGTTGGATAATTAAAATTGAAGGAGTAATATGAAGCCACTTAATTCGCTTCCGCGTCAAGTTATAAATTTATTTGTTCTTTATCATATATTATATAATAATTATTCTATTTAAAATTATATTTAATCCTACTAATTATTTTGAAATAACTAATTATTTAACTAATAATCCTACTAATTATTTAATTAATAATTTAATTACTATTTTATTAGTTTTAATTATAAATTTTATTAATAATTATCTCATTAATCAATTAAGAATTTTGTTGTTCATTAATTATTTCTATTATTAATTATATGTTTAATAATGTATATTTTAAATTATATTAATTAAGATAATTATACTAATTTTTAATTACTAATTATAGTACTAACTATTTAATTAAGTTAAATTAGATAATTAATTTATACACTAATTATACTATTAATTATTTAATTACTTAGTTATTAATATTTTAAATTATATTAATTAAGTTAACCAGTAATGGCTGAGGCGTCTAGGGTTTGCTTTTAATCTTCTCTTGTTCGTCCTTGCTATTCGGCTTCGTTGCTTCGCAAGAGGTGTAGAGATTGCACAAGTTGCTTAATTCGGCTCCTTCGCTCCTTCGACGACATTTACTTCCTGTCGGATTGGACATTACAACATTTTGATCTAAAGCAACGACGGGAGCTCTCTCGCTCGCTGTGAAGGTAACATTCTCCCTTTCGCGCGCTTCTTCGGCCAAATTTCATAAATCCGAGTAGAAATGGGATTTGAACTTACAAGGATTTACCAAATTTACGGCGTAAATCCGCAAATCCTAGATTTACGATTTGCCGGATTTACAGTGTCCCGATTTGCGTTTGGCTAGATTTACCGTAAATCCTACTTAAAACGGCGAATAAATTCAATACCAAACACCCCCTAAGAGTCTGAGATTTGAATACCTTAATCATCTGTCTCAATGATACAATACTACATTTCCAAGAAAAATCAAGCAGTTCAAAGCTAAAGAACTTAAAATGTTGTAGTAACAATCCAAAGTTCATAAGCATATCAATTTACAAAACTAAACAATATATATTACTGGAAAACCTTCAGTGAACAATAAAACAAACAAGCTCCTTCGAAACAATACCTCAGACAAGTACAATCGAGTCTCTTCGATCCAGTAAAATCCGAAGTTAAATAGCATGGCCCTCGACAAAAATCTCCCACATCGCACCACAACATCCCTCCTCCACCCGGTCATGTGGGCGTAGTCTTCCTGTTCGTCATTCCGATTCGGAGCCAAGAAGAGCGTGCAGAACCTACAGATCACATAGTATAGCACTAGGATGAAGATCCCCACCGCAAGTCGGATAGGAACGAGCGTCACCACCGCTATCCCGAGCAGGACCTTCTCCACCGTCGGCAGCTCCCCTCGTCCCATGATACCGTACGCATCCTTCCGCACGAAGGCACCATACTTCTTCTCCATCGCATTAAGACTCTCAGAGACAACGCAGGCCGCCGGCTGTGATTCTGACGCGGAGGATTTTGATTTGAGCAGCGGCTGCTCGGCTTTCCCTGACTGGTCTAGTCCGACGCAGCCAGAGCTGGGCGAGTCATCGTTCAAACAGAGGGATCCATTGTTACTGGCCATTTCCATTAGCTCCGTAGAAATTCGAGAAAATCTGAGAAAAACCCTATCGCTAGCACTGAAAGTCGATCATTGCAGGTAACGAAGCAAAAAGAAAGTTGAGAGCGAGACAGAACCGTGTATAAAGTACTCGTGATGTCACCCTAAGGCGCAGGTGGAAATGGGACGGCTCACCGCGTAAGTCAATCCATGAAACTCCAAAACAATTACACGCAAAAATGTATATTTAAATTTTATTACTTACGAGCCTAATAATTAAATTTTTAAATAACATCATATTCAATCTCCTCTTCTCTCTTTTTCTTCAATTTCACATTTAAAAAAAAAAAAACTTTCTCTCAAACTTTCATTCATTGTTGGATGCCTTGTCGTCCTCATTTTTAGCTGAGGTCACTTGATCCACGTCTACCCACAATCAACCATGATATCCAGTAACTTGATTCATAGCTTTTTGATTAAGAATCAATCAGCTTGCAATCATTTAACCTACATACACTTAAACATCTTCAAACAATCAATCAACATACACTCAATCAAGCTACAATCATCCATAGATATCCAATCACATTGATAAATCATCATTTCAACAGTCAACATCTGCTAAATTACAACTACCTAACAATTGCAACTCTACACTGCAATCAGGTAGCTCAATGCACTCTCTCTAACCTTATTCATGACCTAAATCAATTCAATATGAGCCTCTTATGATAAATCATTCATCATTGAACCATCATTGAACATTTCAATCATCAACAGATCCATCATATTCAATTGGGCTTCATACATATCAATTAACTCAAATCAAGCCCCCAAATGAACCTTGAATTTCATCAAACTTCTCTGAATATCACACCTAGTGGATTGGACATGATTGGTCACCCTGACCCAGCCAACAGTTGACTTGATCAACTGAACACTTGCTTGGTCAAAACCAAGTCAACTTATACAATCCTAGCCTAAGACATTTGAATGGTCAACACTCCTAGCCTAAGAAATTCCCTCTATGCCAGCTTATACATTCCATTTAAATATAATCTAGAAGCTTCCTAGACCTTATCTCGACTAGCCTTGCCCCTGGTTTAACCTAAGCAGCCTAGGTGGTCCCCCATAGGAGAAAGATCAAAGGTCGTTTTCACTATCAGCAGGTTTATTCACCTATTGTGTAATGAATTGAGATAGTTTTCTATCATCTAGTCAAGCTACATGATGCATCCTGGCCATCTAAGCTCCCTGTAGTAGCTGGAATAGGGTAAAACACCTCAAACATTCATTGAGATGACATTCACTCTACACTCACTCTTTAGCCATTCTCTTGTTAAGTTTTGCATTCCATATCCTTCTTAGCATTTCCCTGGTGTTTCCCGATCGTTTACAGCTTGCCAACGGTGAGGTTGACAAAGAACCGAAGCTCTGTCCACCCCAGTTAGTCAAACTCTTCATCCAGCCTCTGTCTGAGCTTGGAGTCTTCTACAAACTTATAATGGAGCTTCACAAAAGTAGAACAAACCCTTCCATATCCTCTATGACCATCTGTATATAGGTAAAACCTAAACCCTGCATGTTTATCTAGGTTTTAAATTAGGATGTTACACATAAAAAATAGGGCGTTAGACATTGCATAAATGGCCATATAATTGCCTCCATGCTCTTGCATTAATCATATTCCACCTCTGCCTAAACTTTAAAATGATTTGATCCATCGTATCAATCATATAAGATATCAAAAATAAAAAATAAACTTTCAGTTATTCATACATTGGTAATCTTTAACCAATGTTATCAATCTCATAAAGCTTGGAGATAATTTGATATCAAAACTAAACAATCCAAGTTAAATTAATAATAAATTCATTTAAATAATCCATTAAAAATATAATGTTAATAATTAATTAAAATTCAAAAAATTAAATAATTTATTAAATATTCCAAATAATTTAATTAAAAAAATTCAACAAAAATATAAAACATAAAAAGACAATCAATTTGATAATTTATTCCATTAACATTTATTTTAATTAAATAAATCTGATAACTAATCTTAATTAAATAATAAAGACCTTTCATGCTTAATGCTTACTTCCTTTTGGAGCATTAATTTTCTAAGTCCTTGAAACATCCTAAATCACATAATAATCCCTTTATGTAGTGCATAATTCATTTCATAAGGGCACATACATATTTTCTAAAGGAATTTTAATAAATTTTAAATAAACAATTAAGGGTTCATACACCATGCTAGCCTCCACTTATGGAAGGTATGGTTGTATAAAATTCATAATCCTTAATAAAATATTGACCTTATACATCATGCTTGATTCCACTTGGAGAGTATGTGTAATGACTTCAAAGGTCGCTCTTCTATCCCTTAATAAATCATTAATAAATCTTAATGTCATATGTGATCATATATCATATATGGGGGATAATGCATTATATTTGTAAGCCTTATGATTTGTAGGTTAGTAGTCCTCACAATTGGGGTTATTAACATACAAATTCTTTATAACTAAATAACCAACTTCAATCATTAAAACTTAAATAATAAAATCAAAATCCATTACAAGGTAAACATCAATAAAAATTCCCATTAGGCTTTAATGAACAAACACTTTAAACTCATGAAACCTAAACATTAAACTCCTATCATACATACCAAAGCCACGCAACCTCCTTCACACACTTAGATGGTTTGCTAGAATAAATAACTCTTGCTTAGGCTACGACATTGATGTGGATTGCTTGTCGGCTACTTTTTTTAGAGCATCTTGTGTGTATTTACTTATTTTCAGCAATATGAATGTCATGCATTTTAATTTCTATTGGTGCACTTAAGCTCTTTAAGGACTGCATTAAAAGCATTATCATATTATATAACTCTTCTACACATTCTATATTTTAAATGCTTATTATTTTTTATAGAGTCCTTTATATATATTCTCAACAAGAGTCAAAGTAGAATGTACCTAGGAGATATTGTATATAGATATGAGTCATTATAAATGTAGTTTGTATATAGATCAAGTTGTTTAGTATCCTGAGTTGTAAAAAAGTCAAATACTCCTATTTATACATCTAACTGGAGCTGCAAAAGATAATATCCTCTCCTTTAGAGGATAATCTCTTTTTGAATTCCATACAATATTTGTAGCTCGAAAACCTTAAGTAGATGTATTTGATTCTATACATATGGTAGGCTTAGAAACCCAATTTATTGAGGTGGAGCCCGGCCACCTTACTTTTTAGTAGAGTCTGAGTCTGTTGTAAACATTCAAACCAATAAATGAATAAATTTTATTTTATTTATGCAATCTTCTCTTTTATTTATATCATTTTATATATTACATTCTTATGGGTGGTAGCTTATATTAGTGGGTAGTAGTTTTCCTAGATTTTTCTTGATGTGTATGTTCCAAACTTTGTATGAATATGTATACTAATTCTAGGACAATGTAGCACTGGGTACTGTAGACACCAACTTCTTTCCCTATTCATGCATACATACATGCATATTTTTATTTCTCCTACTTATGCTAGAGACTAGTACTTTTATGCTACCGTGGGTAGGGTATTGGGGTCCTCATTATGCTTAGAGGATTCTATACTCTTCCTATTGGTTTAGAGCCACTTTGTTGTTGAAATTTCTTAATCTAAGAAATTTTAGTAGTTATAAAATTTAGTTATGTAAATCTAAATAAGATAAAATATATAGTTTTTAGTGAGTCATCTTATTAGCATCATTTATACTTAAAGTTAACATTACTCATATCGAGTCATTGATTTAGAGTCTGATCTAATCCTTTGATCTCCTAGGATAGAGTTGATCTTCTCGTACACTACATCTAAGATGATTACTTGTGTATTAAGTTGTTAGTTGGCAGCAAATTCCCAGAAAACGAAAGCCTAGAGGTATTTGCATACCTTACATTCCTTATAGAAAAAGTATAAAGAATTCAAATGTATTTTTTACAAAAATTAATGATACTTTTGAAGGAGTGAATGATATTTCCAAAATATATAATGAAACTCACATATATTTTAAACTTTAGAATAATTCTAATATCTACTTTAATTAAAAGTTTTCTCTCAAAATCATACTCAACCTCTCCTCACAACTCTCGCAACGTCTCTTTTCGAGCTATGGAGATTTGGAGGCGATCTAGGGTTCCATCTTCGTGCTGCTAGTTTTGCCCTCTTGGCGTGGATTTCTTGCATTTTTTTCGCTTCTTTTCTTTCATGTTGTTTCTTCATGTTCTTTTATTGTGTTGGGTTTGAGGTTTATTTGTGGTTTTCGGGCTTTGGGAGATGACGACTCTGTCGTCATCTTTCCCTTCGACTTTCCTCTTTTGCAGAGGGTAAAACTTGATCGTTCAAGGATATTTTTGATGGTTCATCCTCCTCTCCATCTATGATGCATTTTGTTCATACTTCATTTAAGGGATGTCTGGCTCTGATGTTTGAGGACTCCATGGTTGCATAGTTGGCTACTCCGTTTGCTTTAATGTTGGTGGGAAAGTTTCTCTTGAGACATCCGAACCTTAATGTTATCCAAAAATTTATTGCTAACCTAAAACTATCCGGTTCTTTCCATATTAGTTTACTTGATCAAAAGTATATTGTGATCCAACTTTCTAATGATCTTGATTATAGCAATATATTTGCTAGGAGATCTTATTATATCTAAGCGTGTCAAATGTGTTTTCTCAAATGAACACGTGATTTTTATTTTAAGGAGGAATCCCCTATTTCTCCTGTGTGGATTTATTTCTCGAATATGAGACTTCAGTTCTTTAATTCTCAAATCTTATTTGGATTGGCTTAGATTTTTGGAAGGCCTTTACAAACGGACCAAGCCACTACTTCTGTTTCCCGGCCATTCGTGGCTCAGGTTTTGGTTGAGTTGGATATTTCTAAGAAACATCCAAATGAGATATGGATTTGGTCGGAGTTGAAGGGGTACTTCAAAAAAGTGGAATTTGAAAACTTGCCCATTTTTTTTCTTATTGTAAAATGTATGGTCATGATATACCCCTTAAGTTAGAATTTAATGTTTTTGGGTTGTTCATTCTTATTTTTCTATTTGAGGTTCCCTCGATTTTGGATTCCTGGTGAATTTGGCCGGATTGGTTTTGCTAGAGCAGTCTGTTTCCTGGCCCTTAGTTTTGTTGTTATATCCTCCAGGTGGGTGTTTGTCTGGGCATTTTATTTTCATTCAATTGGGGTTTCCTAGTCGCTTGGGGGTATGATATGTCTTTTTTGTGTTGTTTGGTTTTTCCTTTTCTATTGTGGCTTCTTAGCCTGGTGGTTAGTTTGTTCTAGAGCTATACTAGTTCGATCTTGGCTTTGTGGTTGGGTATTCATTTTTTTTTGCACCTGCCTAATGGTTGGGTTTTGTGTTTTCATTAGTATTAGTTTCTTGTTTATTTTTGTATCTTCTTGTTGGGTGTTGTTGTGCTTGTGGCTATATGCCCGTTCTTTCTCTTCAATGCATTATTTGGTCTTATTACTAGTCTTTTGTTGGTTGACAATTTGTTATTATGTTTCATGGTTTATGGCTTCTTCCTGTATCAGTTGTTGTGCATATTCATTAGGGAGTTGAGCAATGATTGGTGTTTCAATGGACCTGAATTATAATTTGGTTGGTTTGGTTGTGTTGGTTTTCTCTTAGGTTGCACTGTATATTGGTTGGCTCATCTACATAGTTTTCCTGGGGCTTTCGGGTGTCTTCAGCTGTTGGCTACTGGACTGGATGTCCCTGATGTTAACTGGTAGGGGGGTTGTGGCTTTTATTGGTTATGTTGTTTGTTGACAGTTTCTATTAGCTGGAAGTTGTGGTTTGTTGGCTTCGTATTTATGAGGGTGGAGTGGTTGACTATCATTTCCCCTATTCTTCTTCCTAATTTTCTCTACTGCTTGTGTATTATGGGTTTTGAATTGAGCGGCATTGGGGTATTAATCATGAGGGTTGTAGCTAGATTCTGAGCTCTCTGTTTTGGATTACCCCTATCCTGTTTTTGGATGTTGGCTGCTGGAACTTAATTCGTGTTGATTTATCATTTCATACTATTTTCTACTTTAGTGTTTTTTTTTCTTTGTAATTCGTTTCATTTATGGTTTGCTAGTTTTTAAGTGGAATTTTTTTGGGCGTCACTAATGGCTTATATGTTGTAATCATCCTTTGGCAATATCATCCCCTGACTAATTATACTAATGGGAGTATCTCCAATTCTTTCTTGATTTGTGAATTGAATAGTTCGACTTTAGTATTAATCATTTATTTTTTTAGTTTTGGCATCTGTTTTGGCAGGTTCTCTTGTGTGCTTGATCGTCATTGTAGGTTCAAGTACTGGTTATGTTAGTGGAGGTTCTGCTCTATTTTTTGGTGAAAGTCTCTGCTCATCTTCCATTTGATTGTCTTTCTTTTTTTGATGTTGTTTTATTACAACCCTAAATTGTTGCTAGGTTTCTTTGTACTTGTTAGCATAGGGGCCCTTCAGCTCTTAGGATTTTTTGGATTTTTTCTGTAGCTCTTCAGAGCAGTAGGCAGCTGAAGGTCCCCTCAAAGGACTATGTAATAATTTTCGTATTTAACGCATAAGCCCCTTGATGGGTTTTAAATTAAAAAAATATTAAAAGTTTTCTCTTTGGAGATGTAATTGACTGTAGAGTCTTGCCTTTATAAAAACCCAAGATCTCAAAATAAAATAAACCCTATCTTATTTCACTAAGATAGGAGAAAAATTTTTTGGATGTCAACTAAAGCTAATGATGGGATAATTTTTTTATTTAAAATGGCAGGCGAATGTGAAGTTTATCCGTCAAGGTAATTTTACATTCCCTATACTGAATTTGAATACAAAAAAATAAATTATTTATTGTCTCAAGTTGATGATTTGGTGTTAGTTTATGTTTTAAGATAATTAACACTAATTATGCAGAATTGTCTAAAAAAATAATAAAGAGCAATTTAGTGGTATAATAATCAAATAATTTTATTAACATGAAAATTGGTTACATCGTCCAGGATGATACAATATCGTCCTGGCTGATTAGTTTAAATATGAGTACAATCGTCCTAAACATCACCCGAAATAGAGTCTGGCCGATGTTAATAGTCCAAGACATCGTCCCGGCCGATCCTGCAATTGGCCCGACCAATATGATCTTATTAATTAGCCCTAATTGCTTTCCATAATTGCCAGATTAATTTAGGCATAATTGTGTTGCTTCGTCCAGACCGATGTATATATCATCCTGGCCGATGTCCTGAAATAAATAATACCTATATTGATCATGGCGGCTGATTCTTTCTGATTTGAGCCTATCGTCCTAGCTGATACAAGGATTGTCCAGGACGATGTGCTTAATGACGGCTGCTTAACCAGGATACCCCTTAGGGTTTCTATTTTTAGTCGGATCATCCTGGTCGATATGAACCTCGTCCAGGCCGATGTACTCAAAATAGAAAAATACAGAAAATCCCTCAAGTGTGTGTGTGCAAGGTTACTTAGCATCAGGAACCACTATTATAATTGACTCAAGAAAGGAAAATTTACCGTCTTGACTCAACCTAAATCTATCCAATCTTGAGCTGGCTTGAGTTGCATTCGATCATGTGGACCTGAAAAGTTAGTAGGCAAGGCAGTCGTAGAAAAACATAAATATTTGCTATCATTAAAAGTCTAATCCATAATCTCAGATTCGCAATAATCTCCCCCTTTTTTATGATGGTAAAAACAATAAAAAAAAAATTCAAGTAGTTTCGACAGTTTAATAAAAACAGTGTGATGAAAAAAATAGTTCACTAAGTTTCAGAATCACATTACAAGATACATCAGACTACTCCCCATTTTGATATCACAAAAAGGAGGAAACTAAAAAAAATAGAAACTAAAATAACCATAAGAAAAATAAACTATATAAAACAGAAACTAAAATAACCATAATAAAGAATAAACTACAGAAAAATATAAACAAAGAAAACTAAAGAAACAAGGGATCCTGATCATCAGATGGAGGAGGTGGTGGTGAAAAGTAACTGGTCAATGTGGCAAACTGAGATCTGAACCAGGCCATGTTCTGGTCATGCTAGTGCTACATGAGGATGATGTCCTCAGTATATTACTGCTTATGTACAACAATATAGGCCTCAAAGCGTGTCTCCCACTGATCAAATCTCTCCACTAATTGATCCAGCTGAGAGTGCTAGCGGAGAGGAATAGGTGCAGGATGAGGAGACGAGTACTATGAAGGACGTTGAAGGAATTGTTTGAGTAGAAGGGTGACTGAAGGTCGGAGGAGCAGAATATTGAAGGTTGTATTTGGATTCTAGAACATATGCAATGATGTGTCCTAGAGCAAGATTGGGCTTCCTTCTATGACATGGATATCAAATTGTAGGCAAATATTCGATGTAGCGAAAGATCAGATCGGTTGCATTGAATTCATGATTGGCCATTATGTAAAAGTGTGTTGACCTCATTTTTGTATGAGGTCACTAAGACCCATCCAAAATCCAGATTTAATCCTAGACCCTAGGATCCACTCTAGACCTTAGGATCTTTCCTAGAACTAGACCTTAGAGCTTATTCTAGAGCCTAGGATTCCCTTAAATCCTAGATCTTAGAACTCTTCTAGATCTCAAAATCACTCCAATTTCAAATCAATCTCCACCCTTGATCAACCTCAATTTTAAATCAATTCTTATATTTAATCCACTCCAATTTCAATTTGATTCCTATCTGATCATTTTGAATCTCAAACCCCATCCAATTCAAATCCAAGTTAATTCAAATTTCAAACATATCCAAACCTTGATCCAATCAATTTGACAATCCAAATTTTAACCTAGACTTTGATCCTATCCTTAATCTAGCCTTGACCCTATCCATCTATTAACAATCACAACATGATTGTAAATGGTTTGGATACTTCAATTTTAATTATTCAAACCTGAAATTCATTTCAGAATCCAGAAATCCTGACTCAAACCCTAAGTCTCAAGGCCTTGTCCTAAAGACCCTTTTTAGAGATTTTTCAAACATTTCAAAACCCAATCAAATGGCCTCTGATTCAGGGTCTATCACTTGCAAAGTGATAAGACATGTCTCTAGAGGCTACCCTCCAACTTTGAGCTCATTCTGAGGTCTCTAACCCCAGAATTTGAATTAAAATTCAAAGGCTGTAAAACCTTCAAATATTTACAGCCTATGCCACTGAGCCTGACCCCTTTGAGATCTTGACCTTGGAACCCTTATCCAAGCCTCCAATCACTTCCAGACCCTTGATTTTAACCCATTGAGCAGTAAACTGCATTTTTCAGACCCATTTTTGACCATAGTTGACCAATAGGTCAAAATTGACCAAAATACCCCTATGGGGCTCAAATAGGGATTTCAAACCAAATGAGCTCCAAATGGGATGCAACCACCTCCAACAAATTCCAAATGTCATTTCAAATCTTTTGAACCTATTCCCAACCCTTGAGTCAACCTGGTTGACCAAGTCAACTGGTTTGACCCAAGAGGCCCTTTAAGGGTCCAAACATGTGTTTTGACCCAAATGACCTCTCTAAGTCACCCAACCACTTCCATTAACCTTAAAATATCATTTCAAACCTGTTGAGCCCAAACCCAGACCCTGGGTCAACCTGGTTGACCAAGTCAACCTAGGTTGACCAAACAAGCCCTTAAGGGTTCAAATGGTGATTTTGACCAAATCGACCCCTCCAAACCCTGGGACCACATCCAATAGACTCAGGATGATATTCTGAATTTGTTGAATCCATTTCTAGCCCCTCAACCCAACTGGTTGACCAAGTCAACCAGTTTTGGCCTAGAAGCCCATTAAAGGCCCATTAAGCCTTCTTAATCCATTTGACATGCATGGCTCTTGGAACCACCCTCCAATCCACCTAATCAACTCATTTGAATTACCTAAATGAAAATTTCATAACCCTTGATGGAGTTGACTGGTCAACCAGTCAACTCAAGGCTTAAGGGACCATTTGTATGGTCAAACCTTTCAACCCATTGAACCTAGCTCAAGCCACACCCATCCAGCCACTTGGAAAGACTCCATGACCTGCTTGGATGCCACATCAGCCCCATTGACCAGTTGACTGGTCAACCTGGTCAAACCCAAGCTTAAACCTCTTCTAGAAGGCTTTATCACATGCTAAGCCCCTTTCCCTTGATTTAAGCTGCTTTAGGCCGACCCCTTAATGTCCTAAAGCTCACTTGGAGCTCTCCTAACCAGGCTCAGGGCCTGGTTTAGCCTTAAATGGCAATGTCTCCCCCACTCATCCCAAAGCCGCCCAATAGGAGTGAGGCGTGCCCAGCCTTTTTACAACTTGTGGTTGAAAAATCTTTTTCTAAAAGATTCACTAACAATTAAGTTTAATTTCCAAAGTTTAAAAAGAGGGTTATTTTTTTTAAATACCAATTCACCCCCCCTCTTGGTTAGCCACTGGGACATAAGCTTGGGTTTAACAACCTAATTCATTGTGAACGAATCTCAACAGAGCCTACAAGTAACTATGATACACAAAGATCACAACAAAGTGCCACATTATTGTGTAGAAGGAAAAGAGTTAGAACTCCTAAGTCGGGGACCAAATAACTTTTTCTAAATCATGTTGAGGTCCTCGTGGATGCTGCAAAATCTATAAGTTCTGCCATAAGTACATCAAATAAAAATTGTACAACATTTACTATCCTAGAGGTTTTATAAGAGTTATCTAAAATTCCTGATATATTTGATGATTTTGAGTTATATGACTTTTCCTTAGAATTCTTTAAAGATAAGGATAACCGGGAGATATTCATGGGAATACCCATTGAAAGAAGATTATGGTGGCTTCGAAGGAGTTTTGATAAAAGTTTCAGATAACTGCCCATTGAAGAACAAGGAATAAGCATGCACCTAATAGCTCCATCTCTTCAAAATTGAAATCAATAGTTACATCATGTTTTATGTTATGTTCTTGTAGTTGTTGTTTTTGTTTTTAGTTTGGTTCATTACTTATTTCCTTTGTGTTTATTTAGGTTGTTGCTTATTTCTTTATACAGTTCTGGATAAAATTATGTTATGTTACTTTACTAATTCTTCATTCTATTTTCAGTAGGTTGTAACTAATTTGTTAACATTGTGTTGAGTCTTGAAAATATGTGTTATATCAATGTTATCTTCAACAAACCGCCATAAATGTTCGAGAGGCAACATTTATAGGAAAGCTAAATCAACTAAAAGCCAATTTCCCCAACATTTCCCATAAGAAGCTACCATTTCTCCAAGGTTCATAGTAAAGATATTCCCATTCCCAACTTTAAGAGCAATACAAGCTACAGTAGATGTTTCAATATGTATTAATGCCTTCTAGAAATGAGAAAATTGTGTATTACAAGTGAGGTTAAGGTGAGCAGAGAAAAATAACATAGCCACATGTACTAAGTGCTTTAGTGACATTATACCTCATGTGAGGATTTGAAGCTAATTTGCTAGAATGAAGGTTAGCTTTGACATTCAAACTTATTTAAATAAAGACTTCATAAATCCATAAAATTAATATTTTCTTTAAACAAAGCAGTAGGTACGTGACCAGAATATAAATGGATCCAAGGTCTTCCATATTTTATGTTGTTTTCAAAAGAAATACTCTAATGCTTTCAGAAATACAGAAAAAAAAAAATTTATAAAGAAAAACAACTTGCTCTTTCTATAATTTGGTGAATTCATCAAATGAAACATAGGAGATGTCATCAAATTACTGGTCATATGTACAAGCGCTCATTATGCTTAGCTCAGTTATATATATATATATATATATATATATATATATATAACTTTAGAATTCTTAAATCAGAATATTTAATTAATTATTCATCAACAAAAACAAGCAATATCTTTAAAATCTGAAAATGTTTAGACAATTTCAAAACTTAAAGATAGTTTTCTGAAAAACATGAAGATTATAATTGCTTGCAGAAGCTCTGTGAAGGCAAAGATGAAGTGTAAAAAAGGATTGTGGTGTCCTTAGGAAGACCATAGGTCAAGGAGTACCTTCTCGAACATTGGCAGTGTATGTTCGGCTGAAGTTCATATTAAAGCTAGTGAGTTTTATTCATGAACGATTTATATTAACTTTTCTAGAAGAGTAATCTAATTGTATACCATCTCTGAAGCCTACTATATTATTAGATGCAAGTTTTACAAGGAAGAAAGTAGTTTCCGCCAAATCATGTAAATTTATATATTGTATTTATAATACATGATGTGTTTATTCTCTCTTCGTCTTATCTAACCAATCACTGAGAAGGGAGTACTATTAGGCTTCACTTTTAATATTTCTGTAGAAAATTTGAAAAAGAAACCACATGTAGTTATATATGGAGTTATTTTCAAGTACCTGATTAAAAATTTGCTTCATGGAGTGTGAATTGTAAGCAGGTAGTAGTTCTCCCCAACAACTTTCTTCTGCAGAATATTCAAAACAGTATAAATTCATGAAAAATTGAGTTGTATGCTTTTACATAATCAGCTGAATGACATCTTTTTTTTTATTAGTACTAATCACTACATTATTATATATCATTTTGTAATTTGTAGTATTTGTATTGCTCCAGATCAATAATGGCAGAGGATTTATTAAATTTTGGGGAGGACGAAGTACTTGATGATATGTTAAAAGTTTATGAGCGTAAAGGAGTGGCAGAATTTACTCATATATTACTCACAACAACATGTGTAGTTCATGATTACTACGCATTGTATGTTTGTAAGAGTCCTTGCATGACATCAGCTCAAACGGGAGATAAATGGGTGTGTGAGTTATTGCATGGCCATCCAAATATATTCCATAACATGTTTAGAATGTCACAAGTTATATGGACTTGCTTTCTTTGTTGGAATCATTATATGGTTTACATGGATCTCGCAGAACTACTACTCGAGAGGTACTTGCAATAAATTTTTACATTTTGGGACATAATGAGAGTATTAGATCAACATGTGAACGCTTTCAGCACTCTATAGAGACGATTAGTTGGTTTTTTTATAATGGTCTGCAAGCATTAGTTCGATTATCAATGGAGATTATTGCACCTGTAGATAAGTTTTTTCATGATATTCCTGAAAAAATAATTATTGACACACGATACATACCATACTTTAAAGATTGCATTTATGCTATTGATGGCACACACGTTGATGCATGCATCTCTGTTGAAGAACAAGTCGCTTAATTGGACGTCATCATTCACCGACACAAAATGTGATGGCTGCATGTGATTTCAACATGTGTTTCACATTTGTGTCACCTGTTTGGGAGGGTTCTACACATGATGCGCCTATATTTAAACATGCAGTGATGGATCCAAAATATAATTTTCCTACACCACCTCCAGGTATTACTAATTTATAGAATGAAATTATTATATTTATTAATTAGGTTATATTGTATACTAACTAACAAATTTATGAATAGGAAAGTTTTACTTAGTTGATGTAGGTTACCCTCTACAAAGGGGATATTTGAAGCCATACTTGGGAACCAGATATCACATTCCAAATTTTAGAAGAGGTAGTAGAACAATTATGGGACATGAGGAGCTTTTTAATAGTAGACATTCCTCACTAAGAAGTGTAATTGAATGTTCCTTTGGTGTATGAAAAAAGAAATGGGGAATATTAAGAGATATGCCTAATTATAGTTTTATGAAGCGGCTTTTTATTTTACCATGGGATTACATAATTATATTTGATGACATATATCATGAAATGATCCAGATTTTACAGACTGTGACGTTGATGAAAATTTTATTCATCCAGAGGCATATCAATGTAGAGTAGGGGAGCAAGTTGAACAAAGTAATGTGTTAGATACCGAAGTTGAGTTTGGTGATGGCAACAGGGTGAATGAAATGATTGAACTTAGAGAGAAAATTGCATTTGAATTATACAATAATAACAGGTATACTGATTATGCAAAGTTGTTTATTTTTTAAATTTAAATTCCTAAATAATTTCATAGAAAAAATATGAAATATTTATTTTTATGTTTATCTAACATGAACCCAATTCAATCATCAAACTGAGAAGGAGATGATTACATGGTTGTTAATGATTTAGTTATGAAGGTATTTGTAATGACATTTGTTAATAGCTTTGAG
Organism: Dendrobium catenatum; assembly: GCF_001605985.2. NCBI lineage: Eukaryota > Viridiplantae > Streptophyta > Magnoliopsida > Asparagales > Orchidaceae > Dendrobium > Dendrobium catenatum. The sequence continues at coordinate 272,636 of NW_021319307.1, read as the reverse complement.
GAGCAAAGGTTGGAATTTTACTTATGTAAATAGAACAATTATATGTGAAAATTTAGGAATTTGTTATCTGTTTGTATTTATGAAGAAGCCATGTTGTTATCTTACTATCTTGTTCAATTAACTTGCACTGCTTAGTGTGAGTCTTACGTTTGAGACTGAATGTTTTTTTTTCCAGAGCTTTGTGTTAGATTTCGCTAGATCGATTGCTGATTTCAATAATATTCTCTCTACTTTGCGATCGAAATTGTAAAATTTTATTTCGTTGACTTTATCAGTAATGATTATTGAAAGACTATAACATAACTAGCTCTGATATCAGATGGATTTATTGAATAGACTTCAACGGATTACTTTTTCATTTTCTTTTTTTTTTTTAAGCTAAGCACCGTAGCAAACAATACTTTGCGATCGAAATTGTAAAATTTTATTTCGTTGACTTTATCAGTAATGATTATTGAAAGACTATAACACAACTAGCTCTGATATCAGATGGATTTATTGAATAGACTTCAACGGATTACTTTTTCATTTTCTTTTTTTTTTAAGCTAAGGACCGTAGCAAACAATGATGCTTAGAATGATGTAAAAGGTGCTGCATCAAGCATCACAATTCTAGAACAATGAAAAACTTTTCTGAATACATAAACATGTACATGGTGCTGCATCAAGCATCAACTACGTAATATTCGATTCCTTGTATTTTTTCAATGTCATCAATAAGCTTGAAATAAAATTTAAATTAAGAAATTGGTTTATTGTTTTACAAGATAATTGAATTTTCCAACTTAAATATATTTTGTAGCTGCACATGAGTTTTTTTTAATAGAAGAAAAAATAATGAACTACTATAACTATCATAATAAGAAATATAATTTAAATTTTATCATATTTGTAGTAAAACATATGCTATATGTTAAGAAAGTATAAGTTAATAATGTATACTTTTGATATTATAATTTAGTAGAAAATTTCATTTTTTCTTAGAAAGTCATATATTTTAATTTATGTAAATTTTGCATTGTAAAATAAAAAAAAAAATTAATTACATATATTGAAAAATTAAGTATGGGTAATTTAGTCTTTTATAATAGAATCACTGAAGTTAAACTTTTAAACAAATAATATAACTCTTATTTCAAGTATTAATAAGCATTTAAAAATAAATTATCCAAACAACATTTTATTATTGAAACTTCATTTTATTCAACTTCCTTTTATAAAATTCCTTTTCTAAAACACCTTTTTACATAATGAAAAATTGAACAAACGAAGCCTAAGTCTCAATGGTGTAAGATGAACTTTCATCTAAGTTGAAGGGCCAAGAAAGCCAAATAACGGAATGATGATGCTATGATCAAAACTGCTACTGAGTTAGCAATTGAAATTACGAGAAGCGCCAAGAGTGGGGGGGGGGGGGGGGGGGGGGGGGGGGGGGGGGGGGGTGTGAATTGGAAAATTGTTACAATAAAATAAAATCCTAAACATGAGTCCTAAATTTTTTTTTGTTTTTAAAACTTAAATAAGAAAATTAAATAATACAGAAGTGAATGCTTACAACACAACTTGCAACAACGAATTTCATTACGATTTTTCACCAAGCAATTTTAATGAAAATAAAATGCAAGCGTAAATAAAAAGTAGTAAAGAAAAAATAACACCAGAGATTTTATAGTGGTTCGGTCACTTAACCTACGTCCACTCCCCGGAATCCCCCACTCTGGGAATTTCACTACTAAATAATAGTTCTCCTTTTTCCCCTATAGAAAGACGGAGAAGTCCTTATAAACCTCACTTTCACCAACCCAGCATGGCGGAGTGCCAAGCGCTTTGTCACCCTCTTGGCGACGGCAGCGTACCTTCTAGTTTTTCTCCCTCCTGGAGAAGGCAGAGTACCTTAAAGGACACGGATGTAGAAGAATCTCCCCCTCCCACAAGATCTTCTCATGCCATAGGAGGAGAAAAGTGTAGCAAGCATGGAGTAACCAAGTGATCTCCCTCACACTCCTTCTCCGCCCACCACTCTTTTCTCTTATAAACCCTAAAATATTCTCAAGAGCTCCTTCCCAAGGAATCCCTCTCTAATCACATTCCTCTCTCACAGTCGCTTTTCAAAAACATAAATTTTGATACTTAAAATAGGCTCCAAGAAACCCAAAAATTTTCAATTTAGCTGTGATGATCATACAATTCCATCATATATCATATAGTATGATTAGTACAGAACAACCTTCATCCTGGTACGAAGGTTTACGAATAGGCCAACATTTTAAAAATTATCATATAATACGATATAAACCCGACAGTACAATATGTAAAATCCTTCTGTTCGTACATGATGATTGCTGGGATGACGAAACTCATCTCTAGACATCGTATGTTATGAACCACATCGTATATTATGATTAGTACAAAATCAAGGGATTATCTGGCACGATATCTGGGATGACAAAAAATAGCATCGATTGATCGTATAGTATGAACTAGGTTGTATAGTATGATAATCAATCATAAATTAATCCTTGATTTATGCACTAATCTCGGGGTTAATTTAAGTAAATATTCAAAATATATCGTACAGTATGAATGAGATCGTACATTATGATTAGTTATTAAACTTACTTAAATTAATATGGCAGCTAGGATTTTTAAATTAGAAACACTTCGTATAGTACGATATCAATCATACAGTACGACTTATTCATAGATAGTTGTTTCAGCTAGATCAAATTGTACAGTATGATTTAAAATCATACAGTACGATCCACAGAGAAAAAAATTTCTTCATTTTTTAAACCCTCTCCCCCTGTGTGTGTGCATGGTTGCTCAATCTTGCATATAATTTGTAGTCAGACTCAAGAAAAGAAAATTAACAATAAATGAAAAAATTTAATGTTATAAACTCCAACTCCTATTCTAGCCAATCTTGTGTCTTCTTGTTGTCCTGAGTAACTTATATTCTCCCTGAAATGTTAGTACTCACAGACAAGAATAGAAATCAAAAGTATTCAATGAATAGTAATTCAAACAAAATTATTTGTCATCATCAAAATCTCTGACTAAGGGTCATGGATTGCAATAATCTCCCCTTTTTGATGATGTCAAATAATGTTGGTTATAAGCAATTTTGCAAGGCATTTTTTATTTATATATTATTATTATTATTATTATTATTATTATTATTATTTTAATTAACTAAAACATCACAAAATAAACATGAAAAAAAATGTATTTTATTGAACTTAAACATAAATAGAAAAAAAGACATAAGCAGGACATACTGACTACAATAGACTTCTCCCCCTTTTGATATCACCAAAAAGAGGAGTCACAAACAACACTAAGAAAAATAACAAAAATTAGATACATTTCAGAAAGGAGGATCCTGACCAGGTGGAGGTGAAGGTGGATGGAAGTACTGGTAGATGGAGGAAAGATAAAGGGTTAATCAGTATCATTTATAAGATAGAGAATAATCTTCTTCTTTTTTTATAGGAGGAGGTTAAAGTTTACAATTAGCCAGCCTTGTTATCTAATAGAGAGAGGGTTTAGTGGCCTAAATGTTTGCTACTTTGATTGCATTAGTCAGTCACAAGAATAGTGCAGTGGAGGAAATACTGAAGAATGGAAAATCTATAACTAAATCATCATTTGTTAGAGAGTATACTCCGATAGATCGTCATAGTATGGAGGAAAGATCAATATATGAGATAATGAATCATCTGAAGGAAAGTATCCATCAGCTAGATAAGAAAGTTGTAGAGGATCCATAAGATAAATTGTAAGATGAAGAGATGTCTGTTAGTGTCAATATTGTAGATATTCATATCTACAAAAGGAAAAAGAGAAGGATAAAGATGAAGCAAAAGTGCTAATATGGGAGTTGATGAAGATGACAAGGCATATTTAACCAACACCTTATAAAATAGTTACATGAGAAGGATGAGCAGTTAGTTAGAATGTAGAGAAAGTAATAGGAGATGATGACCATGATTGTTATTATGCAAAGAAAAGTGTCTCCTACACCATAACCATAAGTTAAATCTCTACTAAAAGATTTAGTCCAAGTTGACATTAAGGGAATACAAGTTCACTTAGAAGAAGAGGAGAATAAACTAATGAAAATAAAAATTGAGTCGTTGCATTTTATAGGCATATATCAAATGGTAGAGCTACAGGTCAAGGAAGCATTAGCTAAATTTAATGGTACTCCATCTATTATGAAGGGTAGATCATATCTAGAAGAATATGACTTGGTCCCTTATCTAAAAGGATTTGTACTCTTTGTTTAAAAGTTTTGATGGTACTAGAAATCCTAAACAATTCCTTCCACATTTTAGAGATAGTTGTTTTAACGCTGAAGGCAGTGATTTGTTGTTATTCAGGTAGTTTGTTAGTAGTTTATCTAGCATTACATTTGATTAGTGCCGGAACTGCCCAATGGGTTAATCCATACTTTCAATAACTTTGAAGGGTTATTTTAAAAGAGGTTTGTTGGTGTAAAACATCACATTACTATCGGTGATCTCATAGTAGAGAAGCAGAAAATAAGTGAAAGTTTGATAAAGTATATCCTAAGATGGAGGAATCTCAACATAAGATGTGATCTGCAACTGCAAGAACAATATGTTATAAGGATTCCACTAAACAATATACATGGTCCAATCACCTTATTGCTAAAAATTTTTACAATTAAAACCTTTTAGAAGTAATTGAGTAAAGCCTCTAATCTCCAAGAGGAATCTTCTTAGCTTCCATTCCTAAAAAATTTATCTTCCTTAGAAATGATGAAATTAAAGCCTCAAAAAGTTCTTGAAAAGAAATCACTATTAGTGTAGGGAGTTGAAAAGGGGAAACTGCTAATAAAGATTCAGGCAAAGAATAAAAAATGGCCTCCTCAATATCAACAGTACAGTAAACCACAAAATGAGCAACTATTTCTGACATCAATCTAATCTTACCTTTGAAGAGAGAAGAGGGAAGTTTGAAATGTTTAAAAATAAAACATATCCTTTTAAAATAGAGGGAAGGTATTTTAAAGACCAGAGTTCAAGCTTCCAGGTTTTAGGAGAATGAAAAAAGTGAGAAAATTAGGACAACCAAATGATCATTAAAAATATCTTTTTTTTCCTTCTTGGAGGATTTGCTTCTAGGAGTTCCTTTGTAAACCATTTCTTCTTCTTTGGTTTCCTTTTTTTCCTCCCACTCGGTAGATCCTCTTCTAAGATTTCTTTCTTAAACCCTCTTTTCTTCTCTGATCTCTTTATTTCCTCCTACTAGGAGGATCCACATTTTTGTGTTTATCTTCTTTTTTATTTTTTTGATTTTTCTTTATTTTTCTTTGGATGGATCTTGAAAAAAGCTTTCTCCATTTGAAAACCTCCACTGAAGCAGATATATAATCCGTCAAAAGCGGGATGTTTCAGATAACTGGATCGAGCGTGTTTCTTCTCGTTTAATTACTGCTAAATAGTTTTCATTTTCCTTCCTGTCTTTGAAGGATAATTGGTGGTTTTATAGAAGATGATGTCTAGAAGTTATCTCAAATTGGGGATTAAACCTGGTAGGTAACTCCTTAGGTAAGAGGCCTTTCTTTGAGGCTCTTCATTCCATCATGCATAAAGATTGGAATCTAAAGGGCTCGTTTATGGTTTTATCTTTAAATGATCATTTCTTCTTGGTGAAAATTTTCTTTCAAGAAGATTATGATCTTGTTTGGATAGGAGGACCTTAGTTTTTCTTTGGAAGACCTTTAGTGTTAAAAAATGGTCTAATGTATTTAGCCATAAGAGAGAGGAATTTGTATTGATTCCTCTTTGAATTAAAATAGTTGATCTCCCATTAGTTTGCTAATTATCTGAAGGGATTTCAAAAATTGCTAGTTTAATTGGGGTTCTAATTGTTGTGGATTCCCTTACTATGGAGCAATTAATGCTTACTTTTGCTAGAGTTTATGTGTTAATTAATAAAGATTCTCCGTTACCTGATGTGGTAAATGTTTCTATTCCTAGAACTATTATTAGTTTAAAAGTTTTTTACAACTAAAATACATCTCTACTCCGATTATGGATTGATTGTTCATCCTTCCACTCTTTGCCCTTTTATGCTTAGGGTTTTTAATGAGGAGCCTGATAATGTTAATTTAGTTAATGATAATGAAACTGATGAGATTGATCATTCTCAGGGAAAGAGTAGAAGTAGGATTTCTTGAAAGCATTCTTCTAATATTCAGGTTGAGAACAAATTTATGATGCATAGAAGCAAAAGCCAGGTGACAATGTGTAATTCTAATATTCTTCTTAAATCTTCTAATCATTCTATTCATGAGAAGTTTAATGGGAATATACTAGTTGAAACTTTTCACTTGATTGATCCAGTCTTAGAAGGGAAAAATGTTATACCTAATCTAAATTCTCCTATGGATTCTGCTCTTACTAAGGTTTTACCTTCATAATTTCTAGTTTCTAGTATTATTTCTAATAATAAAGTTTTGATTTACATAATAGTAATATATTTCTTATTTTATAATTTGAAGAAGCTTTAGTTATTCAAATTAGGCTGATGTCTTGTCTATAACTTTATTAAAAGATAACTTGAATAAGGTTATAAATGATTCTAATTCTATTAATCAGGTGTCTTTAAAACAGTTTATAGCTTTGGGCACATTGCCTAGAAATAAATCTTCCAGAAAGGCTATTCATTCTTATTATAAATAATTAATGTTTTTTTAAGTATTATTACTTGGAATGTTTGGTTTTAATAATCTTGACAAGGTTAATTCTTGTAAAGATATAAAAAATAATTATAGTGTTGACCAATTTTGTATCCTTGAAGATAAAGTTAATTTGTCTTTAGTTTATGATCCTTGGTTTTCTGCTAGGTATATAATTTTGGTTAATGAAAATAAATGGAATAATTTAAATTTTTCTGATGCTTAGAGAATTTGGATTAAATAAAATGCTTCTCGTGTTTCATTTTCTATTAGTTTTTCTTATGATCAATTGATTCATGGTTGTTTATATGTGGGCTCTACATATTCTTTTTATATCATTATGGTCTATGCTTCTAATAATTCGATTGATAGGTAGACTTTGTGGAAATATATACTTACTTTATCGACTTATATTTCTTCTTCTTGGGTGCTGCTTGGTGATTTCAATTGTTGTAGAATTTTTAATGAAAAAATAGGTAGTAATTTTCTTCCTATTAATAAGTTGTGGTATTTTAATGATCTCTTTTTCGATATTGTGGTCCAAGATCCTTCTTTTGTTGGTTATTTTTATAATTGGTTCAATTAAAGGAGTGAATGTCCTGTTCACATTAAGCTTGACTATATATTGGTCAATATATTTGGGTTGGATGAATTTCTTGCTTCTTATTATTTTGTTGATAAGCCTAGATGCTCTGATCATAGCCAATTGATTGTTCTAACGGGAGTCCAATTTATGATTTATATAATCATTTGACTAACCTCAAAGGTTATACTAAAAAGAAATGTTGGGTTTCTTCTAATATTATTTTTAGTAAACTAGCTGAATTATAGATGGATCAGAATAGAATTTTGCAAGAAATTCAACTCAATGCATTTTTTTTGAAGGATGCATATAGCATTGAATTAAAATTAAAAATTATTACCAAATAAAAACCTAGGCAATCCTTTGAAAGAGAAAGGAAGCCTTTATTAGAATTAATTTAAGGATAGAGAAGAAATTCAGAAAACAGGAAAAATCATAATGAAAATAAAATCTTCTACTAATCATTTTAAACTCATTAGGGTAGAGGGGATACCAAAGATTAAATAACCCAAAAGGTTGATTAGTATCCCAGAATTCCCGATTAGGTAAAAAATAAAAATTAGAGATATGCCTAGTTTCCATTAATCTAAATCCCCTTTCCAAAATCCAACTTTTGCTTAAAATAAAACCAGAGAAAGCAAGAAAACCAAACAAAGAACAGAACAATAATTGACATTCATAAACATCCACTAAGAAGGAAACTTCAATCTTCACCTCTTCATCCATTCTGTTATTAATAATGTTCAACATCTTTGCCCAATCCACAATCCATTCATGGATTCCTTCAGCCATTTCTATGACCATTTCCTGAAGCAAATGATGAAGTGTGTCTAATACTATCATCAATACTCAACTTCTTACCTCTTAAACTCCCTTTGATTGGACCGAATACATTCAATTCTTTATTGAAAATTTTCTTCAGATTCCCTGACTTAGACACAATGGAGAAAAAGGATTCATGTAGCCGACCCCACGTAGTGTGATAATGGCTTGATGTTGTTGTTGTTGTTGTTGTCCCTGACTTGTAAGGAATAAAGAATTTCCCATCCTCTATCACAGCTTCTTTGCTCTGTACTTTGTTTAACTTTGTCAAAGTAGTGACTGAATTATGCAATCCATGCAAAATTTCAATTACTTCCATATGTTCTTTGCACTTCAACCTTTCAGCCAGAGAAAATTCCTTCATATCAAGATCTTTGTATCCAACTATCTCTATACCGATAGCCTCTGATTTGTCTACCACATCTAGTTCTAAACTAGAAGAACAAGCTTGCACATTTTCTCCCATTCCAGCATACTCAACATTTGGATTTATCTCCCAATCTTCTAGTTGATCGGGTTAAGAATTAGCCACGCCAGAATATTTCTTTTCCTCTTCTATCACCAAGCATTGAACTTCAGGATCTACCTTGCTCTCTTTGGCTAGCATTTCAATTTCTTGACCATATATTCTACCCAATTCTTCAGCAAAAAACTGCGATAGCAATTTCAATTTTCTCCCAGTAATTTCTTCAATCAGAACCAAGCTGTTTTCCTGAATTCTCAACTTAGCTGAAACCTGAGACTTCTTCTTTGCAACCGATAGATCTTCCTTCAAGATCCCTGCCATATTGAAACATACAACCTCTACTGCTGAATTTATTTGACAGTTTTCTCCATCCAAATTGATTTCATCTTCTTCTACTTGCTGGTTTGCATTCTTATTCCCAGCGTTTTCTTTTTCCTTGGTCCTCAAATTTTCTTCACCTGAAAAGTATTAGCTTTGCTTTTATACTTCAAATCAAATTTCATATGTAATTGTCTCCCCTTATTCACTTATTTATTAAACCTTTTATTCCATTTGTAATTAACATGGAGCCAAGGTCCATAATTATCTATCTTCTCCTTCTCTTGTGCTTTATGAAGATTGCCTTGTCCTTGATTATAAGTAACATCCAGATTACTTTTATCAACTATACTTGCCTTTTTACATTTGATCTTTTCATGACCAATTATGCCACAATCATAACAAAATGATGAGATTTTCTCATATTCAACCTTTCCCCAATCCATCCACCCAAACACCCAAGGGAAGAGGTTTGTCTAGCTCCATACGAACACAAACTCTAGCAAACTCCCTCCTTCCCCACTGAAACATGTTCCCATCCAACATCAAAGGATCACCTACCATAGATGCAATCAAAGCAACATTTTTCTCATCCCAACAACATAGAGGCAATTGTGGCATTCTGATCCATATAGGAGAGGTTAATCCTTTCATAGAGCTCGATGAAAACTCCATTGACCACCTTTCCATCCCACAATGTGTTGATCTACAAACCAAGGCCCACCTGAAAGAACTCCTTCCATAGCTTCCAATGTTTTGAATGAGCATAAATACCATCCCATTCCTAATGTTGTAAAATGAAATTGTCCATAATGAGCCAATTTCATCTCAACTCCCAAGCAACTAAATGTGAGAAAATCTCCCTCCCAAAAACCTTAGCAACCAGTGAGTGCTCTAGCCTTTTAGCATTCAATATTTCAATAGATTCAACTAACTTGACAACTTTTCCATCTTTAGATAACACAACCTCCTCTCTTTTGAAATTCAACTTGATATATGGTTTATTACTCCACGGATTACTCAACTTGCTATTATCTTCAAAATTTTCAGATAATTTCTCAATCTTTGGGGCAGCTATGCACTCATTGCCCCCCACAGCTTTCTCCGAAAGATCCACCTTCATCTTAATATTATTATGAAAATTTTTGTCAATTGATTTCGAAGAATTCACATTTATCTCGCTGTCATAAACAGGGATTGCATTTGAATTCCCAAATCTATTCACAAAAATTTTCATGCCAGAAGACGAAGCCTCATGATCAAAGGTTTTATTTAGAGAAAAGAATTTCGGTTTCAAATAATGTGGAGTCTTACATACAGCATTAAAAGAAACATCCTTACCTTTGCCTTCAACATGCCTCATCTTCTCAACTTGAATACCTCCATTTTTGAAAATGACTAGTTCTCCTTTCAATCCGCGTTTGTGATCATCCTCTGCTTAACAATCAATTTCAGTCATCTATCGACTTGTCTTCGACTTCTTCTTCATAACCATTCTGCCTACAGAAGTTGCATCCCCAACCGAAGGCAGTGATGGCCGACGGCCATCCACCACCATGCCCCACCTCCCTCCCGAATCCAAGGAGAAAGAACCGGGATTGAAGAAATTTGAAAAATTTGATCTCCAAACTTTCTCTCTCTAGTGCCAAAACAGGAGCTTCTCTCTCTTCGCCTAACTAGTCTTTCATGTAATTTGTTCACTTATTTAAAACAAGTGAATACTCTTTTGATGCATTATCAATCTTTATGGACTTCTTGGCTTGTTTAGAGATCTAAAGCTAAATGGATGATAAATGGAGAAGATGATTTGGGTTTTCTCCATTCAAAAATTCATAGCAGGCATAATAAAAATAGTATCAAGGCTATTTCTTTTATTAATGGTTTAATTTTTGAATTTAAGGGCATTTTAGATGCCTTTATTTTTAATTTTAAGAGGTTTTTTAATTCTCCTAAGCCATCTTTAGCCTCAAATTTTTATATCCCTGTTGGAATTTCAATTCCTTCTTTAGATATTACGTGTATTTCTTCTCCTATTTATGTAAAGGAAATTAAGAAGGTGGTTTTCTCGATTCCTTCTTCTTCTGGGAAAATGCTAGAGTGCCCAAAGCTTTAGCTATTGTTCTTATTCCAAAATGCTCTCATGCTTCTCAAATTTTAGATTTTAGGCCAATTTCCTTATGCAATTTTTTTTTTTTTTTTTTTTAATAAAATTGTGGCTTTCTAGCTAATAGAATGCAACATGTTATGCCTATTATTATTCATCCTAGTATGTATAGGTTTATTAAAAAATAGAATTTCTATTGATAATATTATTTTAGCTTCCAAAATTCCGAAAGATTTTAATTTTAATAAAATCAAATATTTCTATGCTAAGTTGGTTATTCAAAAAGCTTTTGATATAGTATCAAGAGGGTTTCTTTTAAACAGAAAGGATCAAAAGGGTTTTTGGTCAAATTTATTAGCTAGATTAAAGGTTGTATTGAGGAAACCTTTTTCTCTATAATACTTAATGGTTCTTTGGAAGGAATTTTTAATTCTTCTTCTGGTCTTTGTCAAGGATGCCCCTTATCTCCTTATTTATTTTTTATAGTGATGGATGCTTTTTCTAATTTAATGGATAGTTGTTTTCTTTGATCTCATTTTAAAGGCTTTAAAATGGGTGATATTCAAACTTCTCATTTACTTTATGCGGATGATGTTATTATTTTTTAAAGCTCCTATTATAAAATGCTAAGAAGTTACATGATATTTTGGATTATTTCTCTAATTGTTCTTATCTTTATGTTAATCATAACAAAAGTCTTGCTATGTTCTCTAAAGATTCTATTGAAAAGAAGGGATATGCCAAGTTTTAAATATTTTTTATTCGTAAAATTATTTGAATTATTTTGATTTTCCTATTTCCATTAAACAACATTGTGTCCTTCATTTTCAACCTTTTCTTTACAAGTTCACTGATTTACTTTCGGGTTGGAAGGTTAAACTTCTTTCTTTTATCAGAAGAGTGCAATTTCATAAATTGTCCATCTCTAACTTTATTTCTAATTGGATTAGAGGTATGATTATTCCAAAAATTTGTCTTAAAATTAAAAAGTTTATTCTAATTTTCTTTTCCATGGAAATATTAATTATAAAAAGATGCATGTAATTTCTTGGAAAGAAGTTTACAAGCCTAAATGTTTTGGAGGTCTAGGTTTTCCTCACCTTTATGCTCTTTACTATAGTTAATTGGCTATTTGGGTAAAAGCTAAATTCTGCTCTTTATGAAAGCCTTTTTCTTCAAAAGCTTCTTTCTTCGGCAATAGACTTTGTAGTTAGGTTAGAATTTAAAGGATAAAGTTAAGTTTATTATTACTCCGTATAGTTGGCTTTATTTTGAGTAGTATCCTTGGATTTATGGCCAGACTCTTTATAAGTTAGTTCCTAACATTAACTCTTATTGGCATAATTCTTTTTGTTGAAGATGTTATTTCAGGTAACACTTGATCTTTACCTATTTTCCTTAAGTACTCGCCTTCCTTTAACTTTTCTAACATTCTTATTCAGGAATCTTCTATTTCTTGTATTAAATGGAATGAGGTGTTTTTTTTCCACAGTATAGTTTTTTTCATTTAGATTTTTATTATGAGCATGATAAGGATTATTTGTATAATTTTATTTAGCATAAGCATTATGCTCTGTGGTATTCTTGGTATTATTGGATGGCCTTATTAAATGGGCTGAAAATTGTGGATATCCTTTTTAAAAGGAATATCATTCTCATTATCATCTTTTTTTAATGTGATTTCTTCTTTTTTATTCTTTTGTTGTTCATTCCTATTTTAAATCAATTTTTGCTTAGGCCCAATTTATTTCAAGTTTTAGATTTCATTTCGGGCTGTAATGTGTCTTCTAATGTGAAGAATTTGTTCTTTTTTGGGTTCTTGTTGCCTTATATTATTTATGGTGAGAAAGAAACATGAGAGAAAGAAATGATAGGAAATTCTTTGGTAATTTCAAGAATTTGGATTCGATGTTTAGTCTGATTAAGCAGGCCTTTTTTTAAAAAAATTTCTAATTGGAATTATTTTCATGTTGCCTTGATGATTTATTTTGGTTAGTTTTTTTTGGCTCTATGTTTGTTGGTTTGTTGGTTTTTGGACTTTGATGAATTGGTTAAGTTTGCCTTTTGCTCTTGATGGCTATTATTTGCAACCAATTATTTTTAGTCTGGATTGTGAACTATAGTAACCAATGTTTTCTAGCAATCTTTTTGTTAGGTTTAAATTGGTTTTGGCTATTTTAGTATTAGCTGAAGCTAATTTAGTTCTTGGCTTTGTCTGATATTCAATTATTTTATGCGGTTCTATGATTATCATTTTAACCTTTCCTGAGTCCCATTGGTAGGTTGTTGGGTTGTTCTTTTTGGCTTTTAGTTGAGTTTATCTTTTTTGTTTTGAGATTACCTGGTTATTCTCATCTTGTTCTTGTTTGGTTTCATGTTTGTTTATTTTGGTTTCTGTTTTTTTTATTCCTTCTATGCTTTATTTTCTTTTATTTAATTATAGTTTTTCTTATATTTCTATAAGATAGGATTGTGTTTATTTTTTTCTTCTGTGGGTCAAGTTTGAGTGCTTGGCTGGGTGTTATTTGTTGACAAGGTTATTTTGTTCTTACCCATGGTTTTTCAAAGGAGCTATCTTGGTCAAGTTTTGTGCTTGGATGGGTGCTTTTTGTGGACAGGGATGATTGACTGTTATTTTGTTTATGCTCATGGTTTTCGAAAGGGATGACTTGTTTAGATTTTGTTTTGATCTATGGTGGTTACTTTGGTTTGAAGAATGGGGTTTGCTTATACATTTATTTGAGTTGTTTAAATATTTTCATGATTCATTCAGCATTGGATAGTTAGCTGAATCTTTGTATAGTTCACTTGGGTTCTGGTTGCTTGCCTCTCTCTATAGAGCATGCAGGAGTTGAAATTTTTTTTGTTTTTGTATTTTTGATAGACTGTATATGTCTTTCCTTTATTTTCTTAACTTTTTTCAAGTCAAATTCTTTTTTACTTTTTTTTTTGTAGATTTATTTTCAAGAATTATAAGTTTTTCTTATAATTCTTGAATTATTGTAATATTTTTTTATCTTAATGAAAATTGTGCATGTTTGCCCCTAATTTTCCCAAAAAAAAAAAGGACAATCTAATTATTAACTATACCATAGGATGCTCAGTCATGAATTGGAAGATTGTGTGGCTTTCAAAGGATGGCTTGTAAAGAATATTAGAGATGGGTCAGTTGTGATACTCAAATAAATATATAGTTGAATCAAATCAAGGATCAGCTAAATATATACTGGGTGAGCCTTTTGTACCTTCATCCACTATAAAATTTTATAATAACTAGGATGTATCATTATGCTAGTCATCTAAAATTTTTTTAAACAAAATATATTGTTCATCTTTTTAGGAATCTCTAAGAGTGCTGAGTACCATCTAGGTTGATATGGTAGCTCCTAATAGAGATTAGAATAAAGTTCTTATTGAAGAACCTAAGGAATTACTTGTCAATCAAGCTTCTGTAGTCTCAAAGAAGGAAGAATATAACATAGTTAATATTACATCTGATAAGATAGTTGTTTATGCAAATGGAGAGTCTAAAACTCTTAAGTCTTTAACTATGTATGACTTTTATTTCATCCCTCCTGGGACTAAGAATGTAATGAAAAAAGATTACGAGTAGACTTTGATTATTTATGTTGATGAATATTTGGATTAAAATATAAATAATGAAGAAAATAATTCTCAAGAAATATCAATAATGAATTAGAAGAGCATTATCAATATTTTTATAATAGTGACTCCCTTGTTCTTAATGTTCAAGGTGATCTTATGAATATCGATTAGAAATATATGATTCAGATAATCCATTAGGAAATAATGCTCAGATAATTGATGAGTAAAATGTAAAGCAACTCGATACTTCTTTTCTTGAAGAGGTGGTTGAAGTTAACCTTTATGCTGGTAAAGTTCATCCTTCAGAAGCTCCACAAACAAAGGGAAACAAGTTGCAAATAATTCATAGGCTCCAAATCAAACTCAACTAATTCAGGATTTATATACAATAAGTTCAGCAGCTTTAAAATTAAATTATAACATCTTAGTACATCTCAATAAATTGCCTATAAAACTGAGTATTTACGATGCTATGGTTCTTTCCAAGGAAATGAGGGAGGCTTTAATAAAAGCTTTACTTGACGCAGAGATCTACATGGCTCAGATATTATAAACTCAATCAAAATAAGCACTATACTTCAAAGAAGTTGCAGGAGTCACATTTTCAAAAGAATATTTGTTGGTAGGAATTATGAATTATAATTATTTGTTGTACTTCTATGTGAATATCAATAATTTTAAATTATATTGTTTCCTTGTTAATCAGGATGCATCGATCAACATTATGATCTATAGAACTCTCGCATATTTGAAAGTGGATAATTGTAAACTCAATTTTAATATAATGATGTTATGAGGATTCAACATAAAAAGATGAAAGGGCCTTAGGTTCTATAATCATACTTTTATAAATAGAAACCTTGAAAATAAAAACTAAATTTTATATAATAGATTATGAAGCTTCTTTTAATGATCTCCTAGGTAGACCCTGGCTCCATAAATATAGAATGATTCCTTTCACCCTCAATGTATCAAATACTTTTGAGAGGGGGCAGGGTACTGCATTAAAGGTAACTTGCAACCATTTTTAATTCATGAAGTCGGTATATATGAAGTTGTTTCATGCTATCTACCTAAGAAGCGTACTTCTTTCTCTAAAAATCTCAAACTAGCTAAACTAGAATTAAAGGAAATGAAAGAAAAGAAAGAAAAAGGAAAAGAAAAAGGATAATAAAAGGAAAAATTATAGAATTTTAATCTCAAATATGATGTTCCCTGCTCATCTGACCCTCCCTTAAAAAGAGGTGGTAGAATGACACAATGATCTAGAGGAAGGGGTAGAGGATGGAAAGATCAAATAAGATAATAAAATAAATAAAACATATAAACAGGGGATCCTACAATACATATTGATTTGGAATCCAGCTTAGAGGATAAATAATGTAAGGTAGAGAAAAATCCAAAGGTTGAGAATATGAGAAATTTATAAATCATCAAAAGTTTGAGATTTTTAAAGAAATTGATAACAAGAAGGATAGGGTCTAAGTCAATAGGTAATATAATTTAGATTTATCTACTATAGAGAGGTTAAAAAGGCATGGGGTAAATATTATCTTAACCAATCCCAAAGCGATGTAAAAAGGGTTAGATGTGAAAGTCTCTCTTCCTTTAAACCCAACACTAAAGCTAATATCTTTGTATCTTCCACTAGTAAACCCCCTAAAATGAATGTAACCCTCGATGATCCAATTATGGATGAGATAATGGAGCTATCTTTTAACCAATATTCAAATTATCTAAATAAAATTGTTAAGCAAGATTTAACACCCTCAAATTAGACTAGAGGCGAAGCCAAGCAACTTGATCTCCTATTGACTACAAAATATCAGAAATACTCATTAAGATCAGGTGTTGGCTTCACTACTCTACGTTGATTTGATTATGATGAATATTAGTTAGTTATATCAAATAATCTAGAGTCTGATAGTCTCTTTTTGGCGAATGTTAATTCTTTTAACAAACTTTATTTAGAAACTTTAGATGATCTAGAAGGCGCTCAAGTTAGGGATGCACCTCCTTAACTTAGAGAGGAGATCAAATTCATAATAGATGATCTACAAGAAATAAACCTATGAACTGAAGAAGTCCCTCATCTATATTTTATAAGTTCTTTATTAAATGAGGATGAGGCGAACAATATGATCAAGTTATTATCAGAATTCAAAGACAAATTTTCTTGGAGTTATGAAGAGATGCCCAAATTATCCCCAAATATAGTAGTTCACAAGTTGGTAATTCAACCAGATATGATTCCAATCAAGCAATCCACTTGATGGATGTTACTAAACATCGAGAAGAAAGTTGTATTTTTAGGTCAAGAAGTTAATCGATGTTGGATTTATTGGGGAAGAAAAACATCCAACGTGGTTAGCTAATATCATCCTAGTCAAGAAGAAGAATGGTCATATATGTTTTTGTATCAATTTTAGAGATTTAAATAAGGTCTGTCTTGAAGATGAGTTTCCACTTCCCATACTGGAACTCATGATAGATATTGCTTCTTCACATGTAATTTTTTTCCTTTTTAGATGGCTCATCCATATACAATCAGATCAAGATGGATTCTGAGAATGAAAAACATACATCATTCATAATGCAAACATGGTTTTACTATTAAAAAGTTATGCCATTCATATTAAAGAATGCTAGAGTAACTATTCAACAAGTAATAATGTGGATTTTTGATAATCTTATCCACCACCAGGTGGAGTGTTATGTCAATGATCTAGTCATTATAAGTCTTGAAAGAGGCAATCATTTATGTGACCTGAGAATTGTTTTCCAACGATTATGCCAATATAATTTATAGATGAATCCTTTGAAGTGTGCCTTCAGCATAACTTTAGGGAAATTTTAGGTTTTGTAGTTTGAGACCGCAGAGTTGAAAATGATCTGAATAAAATCAAGCAATAAAATAAATGCGTCCACCTAAATGCCTTACCTAGTTGAGATCATTCCAAGGTTGCCTAGAATACCTTAGAAGATTTATTTGAAACCTTTTATGTAGATGTCAAACTTTTGCAACATTGTGCAAGAAAGATGCATCATGTTAGTGGAATGAGAATTGCCAGAAAGCATTCGATAGCATAAAGTAATATCTAAGAAATCCTATTATTTTAGCTACTCCCATACTAGGGAAGCATTTAATTTTATATACAATAGATTTAGGTGAATCTCTTGGTGTGTTATTAGCTAGAGCTAATGAGAAAGGAAAAGAGAATGTACTTTATAATTTGAGTAAATATTTACATCTAATTGAAGTAAATTATCCTTAATATTTAGGTTATTTTGATAACTTAAGTAAACATTTACATCAACATCTGAGATTTTTTAAGGAAGATGTGTTTTCTACTTATTGTCAATTGAAATGTATTCATTCATTGTAACTCATATTTATTTTCATTTTTGAGCTCCATCTTTAAAGCCTTTGTCCATATCTAGTTATGTTGGTAGTATTAATTTTTTATAGATAATATATAGTTTGGCATCCATTGATTTGTAAGAGGTCTAGGATAAGCTCAACTTATATGAATATCATTTTGTACATTGAGAGGAGATTTTAAATTTTTAGAAGTTATGGTCAATGGTAGTGGAGATAATGCAAATGCAAGAATTTTTAAGTATAGTTTAATTAATCTTAGTAGTTCAATGTTGGCTTATGTAATCCAACTAAATAGTATATATTACTTTGGGATCGTTATAATCATAGACATTATAAATTAATGTCAGGATATTTAAAGATTATGACTACTTAGTTTTCTAAGATCTTTAAAAAATATGTTTCTTTAAATCTACACCCAGTTCTCTAACAAGACTTGGCAAATTTCTTCACCAACCATCACTCCCATGTAATTGGATTTTGATTTAACAAATAAATTAACCTAATTCGCAATTAAATTGCCACAAAAACCATTGTAAAACCCCCATCCACACCTGTTACAAAATTACTGTGAAAACCCCTGAAGTGAATACTAATTACAGTGGTCATTCAACAATTTTGGAATCATTGCAATAATTTTTATAGAAGTTAAAACTTCCGGAAAAGCCCTTCAAAAGTGTTTTAAAAGTTATTTTTTCTTGTATTTCATGATCGTGGGACCACTAGAGGTAAAATGATAATTTTAAAATTTTCATTTTTTTTACTTGAAAATTGCAAGCACTATATTTATGATTGAGTTTGTCCTAAAAAAAATTCAAGGTGTTGCTTCATGGATATAAGAATATCTAATAGTTTTTAAGAATTTTTTAAGTTATTTAAATGGCATTGAATAATAAAAAATAGTGAAAGAAAAGTGGTGCAACTAAGTGACAATTTAGTGTTTATCTCTTTCACGTTTTACCTATGGCTTCTTTTATAACCAAAAAAATTAACCATCAATTCCCTTTGGTTGTTTTATCTCCTATAATATTTAACCCACTTGCATACTAGAGTTAGTATTTTCATTAAACTTTAATTATAATTTGGAATATTTTGTCGATAAAAGTGGTTGGCCAAAAGTACTTTAGCATTAATTGTCTCTTATTTCTATGGTTAAGAATGAGTTGATAATTTTAACCATGCTAAATCAAATAAGATATTTATTAAAATTATTTAAATTTTAAATATAAGATTTAATTAAATTGGTTTGAGTTTTTGGATAAGCTTAAGTTATGTTAAACCCATTTTTTTCTTATTTGAGTTGGTTCACCCATTTGTTCACATTGAGCCATTTAAATTGGTCAAATTTGTTTGATGATATTAGATTTGCATTTTTAGCATTCATATCTAACACTTTTCTTATTGGTTTGATTTGATTTGACCAATTTATTAACCTAATTCAGTTTGAAAAGTGAATGTCCCTATTTGGATTCGGAAAAGATATGTTGGACTATTTTAATAATTGAACACCTCAGAGTAGTCAAATTTGATTGAGTACAATCTAACTTAGGATGAGGAAGAGTATTGGTGTTTTAGATATTTTGGCCAAATAAGGGTTAACTTTGGTCAAAATGTTTGACTGAGGATCAATCTTAACTTTAAATGTTCCAAGAATGATCTTGAAATAATCAGATTCAAAATAGGGTTGCTGGTTTGGTTTGCATCCTTAGATTAGATTTTTGAACCATTTTAGGGTTTTGGTCAAAGTTAGGTTCACCACGATCAAAGGGATTTATAATTTTATCAAGAAAATTAAACCATATGAACACTAAATCTTATTGAAAGTTGATGTCTTAAGTGCTGAACAAATAATGAATGCTGAGGCAGGCTATGCATTTATAGACTTATGAGTTTATTATATTCGAATGTGGTGTTCAAGGTATAAAATAAGCTTACACTACGGTAGATGACTCTATATTTTTAGACTTAAGTGTTGATTATATTCAAAGTGATGTTCAAGATGTAGAAGAAGCTTCAAAATGGAAGATGACCATACATTTTAAGACTTATTGGTGGTTATATTCAAAGATGTTCTTGATGTAGATTAATATTCAAACATGGAAGATGACTCTACAAATTAGAAAGATGTATAAATTTCATTTTTGATTGATTATCTAAAAAATGAGGACATTCTTTTGGTCGTTGGTATATCCATTGTGTAAGATACATGGAGAAGGATATTATTTAACATTTTTTGAATTCTATCTTAAAAACATATACATAACCATGATATTGTAATAGCATTTATTAAATTTAGTATAATTAGTTCGATAATAATCTTGGTTGGACAAGAAGATTAGAAAGCATTATAATTTTTATGCATATCATTTGCTCTTATGCAAGAAAGCAATCAAAATAGTTAGTGTGAAAATCTTACTATCTAATACAAAATATAATGGGGAAGGTTAGGTAATTTTGAACCATGAATGAAGTGGCATGGTGTGAAACCCACTGGGGTGGTAGACTATTAGGTAGGTCCTTGTGCTATAAATCCTAAAATTTAGATAAGAGGGGAGTTGCCACAACATATATATAATATTAAGAATATTTTATATAATTTCTTACACTTAAAGTAGAAAACATGAAGCATGTTCAGAAAATCCCATCAACTTAGTCTTGAATCTTATCTTCGCTACTCTAATATCCATGGGTATAGGCTTAGAACTAGGCCTCAATAATTTTAAACTAGAAATGTTCTCTATATTTGTTGTGGATGAAAATACTATAAGTTGAAATTTGACATTCCTCTTCTAACTAGGCTTGGGTTGTGATTTAGAAATAGGCTTATTGGAAAATTATACATGGATTTTTTTTCTTTCCTTTTTATCTTGAATCATTTGAAGGAGTAGGAAATATCTATTTGGGAGATGTAATTTGTTTCTTTTTAAAGCTCTTTACTAGAAATAACTATATGTCCTATCATTAAATTTTACACATAAGTGTTCTTTCTACCATAATGAATGAAATTTATGTCATGAAGCCAAGGCCTTTCTAATAATATATACGTGATTTCCATAGGGAGGATATCATACCATACATGATAAACATAGCTTCTTATTCTGTGAGGCATTAATCTCCCTGCCATGATAGGTTGAGATGTATGGCTTACCCATGTCACTTGAAAAGGCTCTGGGTGGGGCACAATCTTAAGGCTTACTCTAGTAAGGGCATTGGTTTATATGATGTTCATTACACTGCCCACATCTTTGACAATTCTATACCTCTTCTCCTTGTATATGACATACATGGTGAAAATATTTCTCCTTCTCCAATTTTGTTCTTCTCTAAATGGGGATAACATCCTCATCACATAGAGGGGTTTCATCATGAATTTCTTCCACCACGTCATCTACTCTTTCATCTTCTATTTCTTCTTCAGTCTTATCTAAGAACATGATCTTGGCCTTGTGCTAATGGTGTATATGTCCTTTCTTATGATCTTGGCCTTGCACAACACCTAAAATTTTTTCTTCTATGTGGTAAATGTCTTGCCCCAAAACTTAATAAAAGAATTAAAACTTGAACCTAATTATGTGAACCAAAATTTATAACATTTTAGAGCCAACTAAATAATTTAATATTACATAAATAATAAAAATAACTATCAAGATTTTTCATTAAAAAATCTATCAATTACAAATATTCAAGTGCACATTCATTTTATATGAAAACATAAACTCTACTAAAAAATACCTTGATTGAAAAGCTCCTTATAATCATATCATTATTAACCTCTGCTTAGTTGGACCCTTCACTTTTCCTAAATTTTCATAACACAATAGAGTGATCATTCAACTGCTTAGTAGGTTATCCCAATTCCTATTTAGTATTTCAATCCATAGTTAAAACTATTCAAATATGAAAGGTTGCATATTAGTTAAATAATAATTTATTTTAATAGAAATGAATCTTCACATGCTAAAACATTGACACTATATATATAACCATGAAAAAAAAGTAAAATTAATTAGTTTAGAACTTACATCAATGTAAAAAACTTGATTTTATAGATAATTTATTATTATATCAACTTGTTTGTTATTATCAAGATAGAGATTTAAAGTAGATAAATTGACATGAGTTACTTATTTACATGTATATGAAATTTGAAAAGCATATATCCTAATAGTTTCTTATAAGTCCACTTTCACTTATGTCTCCATTAACCTCAAACATTAGTACCTAACATATAGCACTAGAATCAGGGAAGTAACTCCTACATTTTTATTTGACATATGAGTCCAAAAATATAAACTATGTCCCACATCTGATTACAATAAATGGTACCAGAAGAAAAATAAAATAGAAATCCGAGCATATAAAACCAAACTTGTAGTGCACTTATACTTATCCTATCTTAAAATTCCCTCCATATGAACATGATATGGATATTTAAAAATGACTAGAATTAACATGCATATTGAGCACTACACATGAGTATAGATATATATGTACTGACACATGTATGATATTTTTGGGGTTGATACACATTTACTTTGCGTATATATTAAACATGTACTTTTTAAGGAATTATTTAAAAGAACTTTTAAAGAATCATTTTAAGGCACTATTTAAACTAAATTTAATACAAAAATATTATATTTGATTTAAATATTAAATAATTTGTATAGAGGAAATTACCTAATAAAAAATTGACTTACTTACATTTAGAATGCCATGATGTACTAAAAACTACATGGTGGAAAGTTTGTTACACTTATTAACAACATATTTTTCTCTATAATGTTTTGAAGAAATACCATAATTGAAATCAAAATTTTGTTTTTGGGAGCCTACCTCAAATAGAATAATTTTTCTTAATTTTCCAAATGAATGAATCTTATTATATGGCTTCCAAAACCCTTATCTTTCTTTCTCTCCCTTATTCTTCTCCTATCCATCTATTCTTCCTTCTTTGCTAAGCTTTGGGGTGAGGGATAAATGGATATTTCTTTTTTACATATAAAATCCCACTTTAGAGATAATTGCCACAATTCCCAAATGTGCAGTGCTACAATGCTCAACCCAAATATTTTTGATTCTCTTAGATATCCCTAAAAATATAGCTTGGTTTCGCCCCTCTCCCCTATAGTGTCATAGAACTTCCTCAAACACAACTCTAATATAGAGAGGTAAACACCACAACATTGTCTAGTATTGCACCGTTATGCTCCCATGATTTTTCCTCTCAAATATAGAGGGAAGCACCACTACACTCCAAGGCTCAACACCATAACACTCCTATAAATATTTTTCTTTTTAAAAAATTTTTTAGGCTTTCTTATTTTTACTCGTAGACTTCTTAATTAAAATTTGACTACTTACATAGGCATGGAAATGAATTTTACCCGGTTCTATAGTTGTAGATATTATATTCTCCCCTCTTTAGAGAAAATATCATCCTCGACATTTAAATGGATACTTATAATAAATATGGATATAATCATCTATTTTCTTCTTCCGTATCTTAGGTGGTTTCCCTTTCATATATTTTCATCCATTGAAACTTAACCATAGAGATTTATTTGTTCCTTTTATGCTTCACATCATAAGCTAGTTTTCATTCAGGCTCTTTCCTACATGTTAGATTTGGGTAAACTCCAATTTCTCTTTCAAAATTTTTTTCCAAATAAGAGACCCACTTTCTTAGTTGGGATACATGAAATACATTATTGATATCATACATCTTATTAGGAAAAAGTAGTCTATAAGCAAATTTCCCAACTCTTTCAATAATTTTAAAAGGACCAATGAATCTTATACTTAACTTACTATCATTATCAAATCTGCTTAGACCCTTCACTTGGCTAACTTTCAAGAAGAAAAAATTACTAACCTAAAACTACACATCTTTATGCTTTGTTTCATGATATTTCTACTATCTTGAGCAACTTTTGATCTTTTTATGATTAATCATCTTTTTTCTATAGGACTGTTCACCAGCTTAGAAAACCTTAGCTTTCTTTCTCCCATTTCTTTCTAGTCTAATGGAGTTTTGCATCTCTTACAATATAGAGCTTCATATAAAGCCTTTCTAATGCTTGTTTGGAAACTATTATTATACACAAGTTTAATTAGTGGCATATGAATTTCCTGTTGAAACTTGTTAAGTATGAATTAGGTTGTTGGACCAAAGCTTATGTCCCAGCGACTAACCAAGAGCGAATTGATATTTTAAAAATTCCACTTATTTTAAACCGATTAAAAATTTAATGATTTTTTTTAAATTATTTTTTTAACCACAGATCAACAGAAATAGTAAAGTAAAAATGCAGCGGAAAATAAAAGACACAAGATTTATAGTGGTTTGGTCAAACACGACCTACATCTATTCCCTGAAGTCTCCCACTTAAGGTATTGCACTATTACCACTTAGTGTCTCTCCTTTTGCCCCCACAGCAATGCGGAGAAGCCTTCACAAAAACTCTCTTCCACCACTACTCGATGCGGCAGAGAACTGTCATCCTTTTACACCCTCCAAGTGTAGGCAGAGTACCTCCCACTATTCATACTCTCCAAGTGTAGGCAGAGAACCTTCCGCTTTTCACAATTTTCAAGTGTAGGCAGAGAACCTTCCGCTATTCCACTCTCTAAGTGTAGGCAGAGAACCTTCCATTGTTCACACTCTCCAAGTGTAGGCAGAGAACCCTTCGTCCTTTCACACTTCTCCAAGTGTCGGCAGAGAACCGGATCTTCTTGAAAGATCTTCTCACGAGAAATCTAGAAGGACAAGAGAAAAGAGTGAAGTAATCACAATGCATGAATGAAGATTTTTACCTTTGAGTAACAAGTGAACCCTTCACGCTCCAGTAATAAGAACTCTCCTT